>NW_012267253.1:12960453-12970017 GCF_000151885.1 Dipodomys ordii | reverse complement strand
TTTTCTTTTTGCTTATGTGGTGCTGAGGAATCGAACCCAGGGCCTCAGGCATGCAAGGCAAGTGCTCTACCACTGAGCCACCTTCCCAGCCCCCCGAAGCAATTTTCAAGGCCTTTGCTGTTTCATTTTTATTTTTACTAAAAGCATAATTATGACATTAAGTCCTTTATAGAAATATCCTCCATCTAAAGTTATGTAAATTTGGAAATTCTGAGGATGCAAAAGCATGCTGAGCTAAATGGGTATTTCCAAATTGTGATTACATATCTTGAGGAATCACTGTTTTCAAACACTCATCATTTAATAAATGTTTAGGAAGTGTCCATAGTATGTATGGTACTCTACTTTGCGCTGTGGGGTGGTGAGATAAAATATAGTAGTCCCTACTTCTAAGACACATGAAGTCTGGAAGCTTATTTACAAATACAGTTCTTCTATCTTATTCATAAGAGATAAGAACAAAATGGTAAAAATATAAAAGCTCTTATAATTGTTTCCACTGCTAAGTACTAACATGACATAATTAGAATCAATACATAATTGATATTTAATTTTTTTAGATGTGATTCTTAATGCTAATAGAAGAAACACAATGTAACTTTTCATAGAAAAACCAAATATATTGCAAATTTGTAAATCTTTGAGCAAATCCTATAAATTCACAGCTTACTAAGAACAAAGTGTTAAGAGTGAAAAAAATTTACACCTGTCACTTGCCTCATTTGATTTTTCCTTTTCTTCTGCTTCTTGTTCTGTGGAATATGAGAAAAAGGTATATGTAAAGAATGAGTAATGGCATGCATAAGATAGAAATAATTAACTTTCAACCAACCTTGCAACCTTAAACTTCTAATATCCAAAACACAATATGGTTTTTGTCTTAGTAACTGTGTGTGTGTGTGTGTGTGTGTGTGTTTGTCTTAGTAACTGTGTGTGTGTGTGTGTGTGTGTCAGCAATGCTGTAGATTGAAGCTAGGGCCTCACATATGCTAGGTAAGCACTCTTACCTACATCCCCAGCTCTGTTTCTTAACTTTAGTTTCCTTGAAATGATTTTGTAGGAAAGGGCAATCTTTATATCATTTGAGTATTTGAGTGTGTGTGTGTGTGTGTGTGTGTGTGTGTATGCTAAATACTAGGGCTTGACCTCAGGGCCTCCTGCTTTGTCTTAGCTTTTTCATTCACCACTGGCTCTCTATTACTTGGATCACAGTTCCATTGTGGCTTTTGTTTGCTGGTTAATTGGAGATAGTGTCTCATAAACTTTCCTGCCTCAGCTGGCTCTGAGCTGACATCCTCACATCTCAGCCTCCTGAGTAACTATGATTATGGGCATAAGCCACCAGTGCCAAGTTTAATCTTTACATCTTTATGCAGAAATTACTCCATTAAGAAAACTGTTCACAAGACTTTTCTTTTGAAATATCTTCGTGAAAAATTACATCTTAAATAACTGGCCATTTTGGTCAACAAAAACTTGAGTTATACATCTATTTCCATACAAAAAGACTATGCTAAAACTAACATTATATAAAAATAACATAAATATCATAACAGATTTATAAAACTTCATTGGAAGTAGGAAAAAAAGCATGTTTGTCAAAGCAGGAAATAATGAAAACCAAGATTTCTTTCAAAAATGTTTCCTAAGTAACAGCTAAGTAAATTATTTTATGTTTTAAAATTCCATTGCCAAGAAAATTTCTTAAATTTCAATTTGAATATGTGTGAAACCAAATTCCAACATCATTATAAAATTACTGTGTAGAGACCAACCTTTTTCAGATAGAAGGTTCTTAGCCAACATATTCCCAAGGTAGTACTCATGAATATTTATTTTCTATATTAAAAAGAAATATGGTAAGTAATTTGCAAGAACATCGTAAGGCTACAACTTTAAGCTTTAATACTTTTTATTACGAAACTTCTCATTTTACAGTGTTCTACATGTTATATTCTTAAGAAAAACATACCTGACCAGTTTCTTTCTCTTCATGGTACTGTCGTATGTGTTTTCCATGACATACTTCATAAGTCCAGTAAGACTCAATCTAAGAAAGATGAGCAAATTTAAATATATAAAAGCCACACAATTCAATTAATTTAAATTTTTTGGATTTATTAATAATTTTTTAATCTTTTACTTAGGTGAGTAGATTTTCCCCAAAATTTACAGTAAGCTTTCACTAAGCAACATCTTTTATTACCTCACAAGTTGCTGCAACTTCTGAAGTCCATTGTTTTCATTAGTTAGCTATCTGTGAGAATTATGGAAGAAAACAGATCTAGAAATATTCTAGGGTCTATTATCACTATACATAATATCTACATGGTATAAAATAATAATTAGCATTTTAAATTAAAATTGTAAAATGCAAGAAACTTTTCTTTGAAACTGAAAAAAAGTCCAAGCTGGGTGCTGGCATATTATGTCTGTAATCCTAGCTATTCAGGAGGCTGAGATCTGAGGATCTCAGTTCAAAGCCAGCCCAGGCAGGAAAGTCTGTGAGACTCTTTTCTTCAATTAAGCACCAAAAAAGCTGGAAGTAAAGCTGTGGCTCAAGTAGTAGAGTGCTAGCCTTGAGCAAAGAAGCTCAGGGACAGAACCCAGGCCCTGCGTTCAAGTCCAGGAGCAGCATGTGTACGCGCACACACACATGCACACACACAAGCACACAAATTCAAAGTAGTTTGGCAAGTGATGATCTGATACTGGTATTACTGAGTGCTACATGTTCTGGAATTTAAATGATCAATATATATACACACAATTTTTTTTGGTGTAGTCATTATTATTGTACTTTATTTATTTTTTTGTTGGGTGTGGGGTTTGAACTCTGGGCCTGGGTGCTGTCCCTCAGCTCTTCAGCTCAAGGCTAGCACTCTACCACTTGAGCCACAGTACCACTTCTCGTTTTCTAGTGGTTTATTTGAGATAAGTTGCATAGACTTTCCTGCCTGGGCTGGCTTTGAACTACTCAGCCTACTAAGTAGCCAGGATAGTGGGCGTGAGCCACCAGTGCCCAGGTGTACCTTATTTTATAAAGAAATACATTTGCTCTTGCAAAAACAGCAATTGCAAGTTTACAAATAAGACCACAGGGGCTGGGAAGGTGGCTCAGTGGTAGAGTGCTTGCCTTGCATGCATGAGGCCCTGGGTTCCATTCCTCAGCACCACATAAGCAGAAAAAGCTGGAAGTGGGGCTGATGCTCAAGTGGTAGAGTGCTACCCTTCATCTGAAGAGCTGAGGGACAGTGCCCAGGCCCAGAGTTCAGGCCCCACGACTGACAAAAAAAAAAAAAAAGATCACAGACCTCAAAGTCACAATGCTAAATCTTAAATTTATAACCAACAAAGTTATAATCAATTGGTTTACAAATAGTCCATGGCACTTCAATGAAAATAAAAACTCCCCAAAGGTCACAGGAGCTTAATGAATAGGCTTAGTGACAATTTCTTAAATACCCCAACGAAATCACAAGATTTTTAAACTTAAAATGTTTAAAATGTATTTACTGGCAAAATCCTTCAACATATACGTGAACAATATATTATGAAACAATAACTTAGATTTACTCCTAACATAAAATCTAACATGACATAATAAAGATGAAATGCATAAGTAATTTCAAGGTTCTATTGGCTGCTGAAAATTTATTTCCTATTTATCAAAATAACATAAGTACATACTCTGTAGGAGCAACTGCTTTGTTTGAATAGTGGTTCCAAAAGCTCTCTTGGATTAGGGCCTTTGTAGTCTTTTTCTTCTTCCTAAAAAAGAACTGGCATTTAATACATTTTCTAGAACTTTACCCAACTCTGCTGCTTGGGTATTAATTTATTGGCTAAACCACAAATGCCTGGAAATAAAAGTCAAAACCTTAAAAGAACCAATGGTATGATACTTCTTTCAAATGAACCAAAGCAGAAAAATAAGGAGCCATGGAATAATCTGCCATCTCATTCATTCTTACTTCTTTTAAAAGGTTTTAAATACCACTTTTCTGAACAATTTTTTATGCCTGTACCCAAGCAAATTCTGGCTATGAAAGTGTTAGAATGGTTGAATCTTGTGGAATATACTGGAAATGTAGTTTTAAGATACTTTTCAGTTTCTACACATTTCATGTTTATTTTTCTTTCTTCTTCTTTTTTTGTCAGTTGTGCGGCTTGAACTCTGGGCCTGGGCACTGTCCTTGAGCTCTTCAGCTCAAGGCAAGTACTCTACTACTTGAGCCACAGTACCACTTCTGGTTTTCTGGTGGTTAAATGGAGACAAGAGTCTCACAGACTTTTCTGCCTGGACTGGCTTTGAACTGCAATTCTCAGATCTCAGCCTCCTAAGTAGCTAGGATTGCAGGCATGAACCACTGGTGCCTGGCTTTATATTTCTTTATTTCAGACTTCTACATATTTCTACATTTCAGGCTTGAATGCCATGTGTGCATGTGTGTATATGTAGGTATGTATGGGCATTAGTGTCTTAAGGAAATTTGGAGCAAAATTAAATAGCTGTCTTGTGTAGATTTCAAATCTGAAAAAGACTTAAGCAAGCACATGAATTTAATAGTTATATTTTACAGATCATAACAATATTAATTGGCTTTATTGAGTAGAGGAACTGAGTTTCAAATTTGTCCAAGGACTCACAGCTAACTGTAGCCTATACCTCAAGCCTTCTGGCTTATGCTCATTTCCTTTCCACATACCATGGTGCCTCTCGTTTCATCTTGAAAGATGCCATTTCCTTGAAGGATGGATAAGAGGGAGTTAAGAGATTTTAGAAGAAAAGGGAATCTGTTATTAGGTAAATGAAATTGGCAGCCAAGGAAAGAAAGCAGCACAGGGTATTCAGGCAAAGGAAAGGTTTATTTGCAAGCTGCCTCTGGACAAGTTGGAAGCCCACGCAGGAATAAAAAGGGTTGAACCATAACTGGGCCACCACTTATCAAGGCCAGGGGCGGAAGAAGGTGTGGCCACATCAGAACCAGATGTGACCTCCGGGAGGGGGGGGACTGCCTCCAAGTGTGTCAGTTACCTAGGTGACATAGGTACTGGGCAGAGACTTAACCAAGAGGGAAGTAGTCTTCTCTCCCTTCCCAGGGTGGACTTTACATGTATGAGATAATGTAGTTAGAAAGCATAAAGTATCTAGAGATTTATTTTGCCAGTCCTAGGGCTTGAACTCAGGGCCTGGGCACTGTTCCTGAGCTTCTTTTTGCTGAAGGTAGCACTCTACCATTTGAGCCACAGTGTCACTTCTGGCTTTTTCTGTTTATGTGGTACTGAAGAATTGAACCCAGGGCTTTATGCATGCTAAGCAAATATTCTACCACTAAGCCACATTCCTAGCCCTAAAATAATTGTAGATAGATTTTCACTGCATCAATAACTGGTTGCTGTTTTTTTCCAAAGCGAATTGCAAATTAAAGAAATTCAGAAGTGATAAAAATGATTAATATTTTTCTACTGAAAGTTTGTTGGTCATGGAGCCTGAAGTCTGGGCCTGGGCGCTGTCCCTGAGCTCTTCAGCTCAAGGCTAGCACTCTACTGCTTGAGTCACAGCACCACTAGCCTTTTCTGTTTATGTGGTGCTGAGGAATGGACCCGAGGTGCTTATGCATGCAAGGCAAGTGCTCTACCACTGAGCCACCTTCCCAGCGCCTGTTAGGAATCTTGTCACTTAGTTTTCTTTTTTTGTTGGTTGTGGGGCTTGAACTCTGGGCCTGGGCACTGTAACAGACAGAGCTCTTTAGCTCAAGGCAAGCACTCTACTATTTGAGCCACAGTGCCACTTCCGGTTTTCTGGAGATAAGAGTCTCACGGGTGTTCCTGCCTCAGATCTCAGCCTAGTAAGCAGCTAGGATTATAGGTGTGAGCCACTCACTGGTGCCCAACAATTGTCACTTAAAGTATATGGTTGCAATGCTTTAAAACACTATCTTTGATGACAATGATTATTAATATATTTATGAAAACGTACCTCATCCCCACTTGTCACAAGGGGAAGTATGCATTTATATTTTTCCTTATGTGCAGTTGTCATGATGACATAATTATCTTCTTTATATAAAACTCCGGTTGTGGGCTAGAAATAGAACAAAAACGTATATGGTTTATATAACACACACACACACACACAGACACACACACACACACTCAACTCTATGTTTAGAACAGAAAGCTGGTTCTAGGATTTGAACTCAGGTCTTCACACTCTCACTCATACTTTTCTGCTGCCAGTAGGTGCTCTACCACTTGAACCACACCTCCACTTCCATCTTTTTGTTATCTGTAAAAGAGCCTGAATGGGAAGATGATTTAAAGCAGAAGTTTTAAATCTTTAGGAAAAAAAATTCCCATTTGCTAATCCTGTGTCTTCCAATTTAGAAAAAGGATCTTATGTTAGTTCATGTAGCTCCTTTATTAAATGCAAATGTCCAGCTGACTACATTAAAAAATGGCAGTGCCAGGGGAGGAGTGTATATTTTTTCAGTTAAATAAAGCAGTAAAGAGACGCTTCTTTCAAAATACCAATTTTGTTTTCTTAGAACTTACTTAGTACAAGGGCATAGTCTAACTTGCCATTTCACTTAAAAATGTTTAGTTTTTTTCAAAATAACTCAGACTTAAAAAAAACTTCTTAACAAAATCTAAAATGGACAGTCTTCAAATATGTCCATTTTGGATTTTGTTGCCTTGCCAACAAAAAGTATTTAAAAATTAAAATTCAAAATAATATTGATAAACATGAAACATTAATGTAAAATACATTAGGATTGGAATTTTTTTTCCAGAGTCTCTTTTTAGCAAACAATGCAAGTGCTAAAAAGAAGGTCAAATGATCATCTGGGAGTAACCACATAGGTTGTACTTCTAGGTGCATACATTGAGAGATACATTTAAACATGGTTTTTGTTGTTGTTGGTTGTGGCTGGGCCTGGGTGCTGTCCCTCAGCTCTTCAGCAAGTGCTCTACCACTTGACCCACAGGGCCACTTCCAGTTTTTTGGTGGTTTATTGGAGATAAGAGTTTCACGGCCTTTCTTGCCTGGGCTGGCTTTGAACCATGATCCTCAGATCTCAGTCTCCAGAGTAGTTAGGATTACAGGTATGAGCCACTGGCACCCAGCTTTAAACATGCTTCTAAAACACAGGTGCAAGAGTAAACAGATTTCAATAACCACATACAGTAAACATTTACCATGATCATTCCAAGTTTGCTCTTTACAACTAACAACCAAGCCTGGCCTAAAGTATCCTCACCTTAAGACTCCTAAAGCTTTACCTAATTTATAATAAAAATTTACATAGGTATTTTAATACAGAATGACAGCATTTCATGGCATTAATACAGAGATAAGCCTCATTTTTTCAGAGAAATACCTAAGTTCGAGAATTAGTGAACAATCAAGGGAAAACAGTGGTGGGGAAATAAACCAAGTATGAAATACTATAGTAGCTAAAACTACCATTTGCAAACAGAACATTAGAGTAGTTAAGTGGACCAGATAGTATCAGTGCTAACCACAGAGCCCAGGGGACTATTTTTTGTCAGTGGAAACTGTAAAAGGAGGTACTTCAGGATACAGTTCTGAAATAGCACTCATTTCAAATCTCCTTGTGATTATCAGAGCATGATGTAACTTTTTAACCCAATCTCTGAATGCCATAGTTATGGTCAGATTCATATTAGAAAGAGTATGGAATTAGAATCAAGAGTTCTTTTCACTAATCCACATGAATGTAAACCTTTCAAAATAATCTTTGCCTCCTAAAATTATTGCTGCTTAAAGTAATGATAACATTTACTTATGCTCTTAATTCTAAACTTGTGATTTGAGGATCTGATAAAAGAGAAAAAGATATGCTACAAGTGTAATGTAACCCTGTGTGTGTGAGAGAGAGATTGAACCCAGGACCTTATATATGATAGGCAGGCACTCTACCTCTTACCTACATTCCTCATCCTCCAACTTGATAGTGTCTTGTTGTCACAGTGCCATCTATTAATATCCCAATGAAACAGTAACAGAGCAATTAACAATACTCTCCCAACTTGAATGATCACAGATAGTAAGAATGACGAAAGCCTGTTTTGTTTTTCAAGAATTCAATGTGAAATACACGAACTACCATAGGTTATTACATAAGAGCACAATTTCTACTGGCTGGCAACAGCTGAAGGTGGATAGGAAGACTTTGCTGCAGTCCACCCCCACCCCACAAAATTCTCATTTCCATGAGGTTATAAATACATTCGTCACTGCATGAAAATTCATCATTAATAAACCAACTCTCATGTTCTGGGATCTTAAATAGATCTTGGTCCACCAAAACATAAAGAAAAAGGTCTTCCACATGGAAGGTCGTTAAAACATCTCCCAGGCCAGACAAATCCTGGGGAGGGGTGGAGGGTGTAGGACAATTTTGAAGGGAAGAGATTCCCCAGGGGCTGTTGCAAAAGTTTGTGACTTGTCAGTGGACGCGAGAGAGCAAAGCATGTAGAGGTGTGTGTGTGTGTATGTGTGTGTGTGTGGTGGTGGTGAGTTGAGGCTGCAGGACGCTAGGGCGGCCAGGTGGGGGGTAATGCAGAAGAAGAGGACGGGCGGTTCTGCTTGATAAGTCGGGGTGCGCCTAGGTGATCCTAAGGCTTCTAGAAGCCCAGGATGGAGAGCGAGCGTTATGAAAGGGAGAGCGAGGGACGGCTGGATCCTCGCACTGAGGGCGCAACCACCTAATGGCGCCGAATGAATGAATGAATACGCAAGCAAAGGCAGGCAGGCGAGGTAGCAGGAGCTCGCGCCTGTGGAGCAGATCTGGGGACGGGGCGGGAGGAAGCCCTCGGTTCCCGGGGGGGTAGCAGGGATGGCGGCGGGGTTCGCGGCGACACTGACCAGAGAGAAGTCGGTGCCGGGCCAGTTGACGCGGAAGGGCACGTCGTCGCTGAGCGGGGGCAGCGCTCGGCCGCCTCCAGGAGGCCGCAGAGCACCAGCACCAGCGGCCCGGGCCCCGGGCTCCGCGCGCCGCCGCCCCCTCCTCCCATCCTCCGCCGCCGCCTTCTCCGGCCGCCGCCACAGCCTCCTCGGCTCAAAGAGATCGGGAGGAGGAAGAGGTGGAGGAGGAGGAAGAGGAGGAGGAGGAGGAGGAGGAGGCGGCGGCGGCGGCGGCGGGACTACAAAGCGTGCCGGGAGCGAGGGACCCAACCGCCGCCACGTCTCCTTCCGGAGAGTCCGGCAACGCCGCCTCCGCCCCTACTCTCCGCCTGGTGTCCCCCCCCCCCGCCAGTATTTCCGGGGTCAGGCGGCATATCAACATCCGGGGTCACGGGCAGCCCGCTTACGGAAGCCGGGAGGCGGGTCGCGTTTCTGTAGTTCTCTTCTACCTCAGTTCTGAGGTGGGCTCGGATGCCTCGTTTTTCTGGCACCCGACGCCGGAGGGAGACTTAATCTGGGGGACCCGGGGACCAGCTTTTCCCTCTGAGAAGTGGCCGCACGGCGAAGCCGGTGAGTTCCGGTGGCGCCAGCCGCTGCGGGTCGCTGCTCGCGCGCCTCGCTGGTGGGTG
>NW_012267253.1:12948867-12960403 GCF_000151885.1 Dipodomys ordii | reverse complement strand
GAGCCGGCCCGGGGCTGGGCCTCGGGAAAGCCCCAGGCGGTGGGGAAAGTGGCCGCGTTCCCGACGGCCCCGCGTGCACTTCGTCTCTCCGCTCCGAAGCGTCTCCTCGCCCCGGCTGCTGCCCGTTCTCGCGGCGTCTTGGTCCTGCTGCCCTGGCTGAGGGAAAACCGAGGGACCTGCGGTCCCCGGCCCCGAAATCCCGAGGGCCTCCCGGGTCGTCCCGGACGGAGACTCCGCGCCTGCCTTGAAGGGTTGGGGGCGGGTGCGTGTGCGTGCGTGTGTGTCAGTATCAGTGTCTTGACAGGGAAGCTGGAAACTTCTTATGTAAGGGGCAGGGCTAAGCGAATGTGGAGTGATGACTGAAATAGCATCCCCAAAACCAGACAAAAAGTTTTGGTTCCTTCGCGCGCTCTCCCTCCCCTCCCCATTCTCAAAAAATCAACAAAGCTACTGTTTTAATTTCCAGTTTGTGCAGTGCTGACCATAGAATGTCTGTTCTTTTCCTGGGAGGTGAGGGAAGCTAGTTTGTTAAATTTGTTAAAAATCTGCCCTCCCAGCTGGGGGTGTGGCTTAATGATAGAGTGATTCCCTGGCCTGCATGCAGCCTTGGGTTCAACACATTAATAAGAAAAACAAAAACAAAAAACCCTACCTTGGCCTAGGAAGGCGGCTCAGTGGTAGAGTGCTTGCCTAGCATGCATGAAGCCCTAGGTTCGATTCCTCAGCACCACCTAAACAGAAAAAGCCAGAAGTGGTGCTGTGGCCCAAGTGGTTGAGTGCCAGCCTTGAGCAAAAGAAGCTCAGAGACAGTGCCCAGACTCTGATCAAGCCCCAGCACTGGCAAAAAAAAACAACAAAACAAACCTTCCCCCCCTCCCAAATCCCTGCCTTTCCTCTTCCCTTTCCATAAATATGAAGGAAAGAATAGTCCATTTTCATCTATATTTTCTCTTAACATGAAGTCACAGTGTCAAAACCAATTTGCCTCAGAATTGAGGCATTAGTGCTAATTTTTATTTTTTGGTGGCACTGGGATTTTTAACTTGTGCTGGGGAGAGCATCACTTTTATTTTTTGCGTTAGGTATCTTTCAGGTAGGGTCTCAAGTCTGCATAGTACCTAATCCCCAGTTCTGATTCCTATCTGTGGCTTCCCGTGTAGCTAGGATGATAGGAACACATTACTCTACATTTAGCAGTGATTGAGATGGATATCTCACTAACTTTTTATCTGACCTCCTCAAATCTTACAAATCCTCCCACGTTGTGTGATTACAGGTGTGTGCCACCTCTCCCAGCATTTATTGGTGATATTTAGCATCTGTTGGTGTTGAATATGACAAGCCATTGAGATTGGTAATATGGCAAGTAAATGGGTTTCTTTCCTTGGTTTCTCATGGTCTGGCAAGAAATTACACAAATAATTTTAAACTTGAGTAATAATGATAAAGCAATTAGAACTTACTTAGCATTTGTTTTAGCCTAGTTACTAATAGATTTTTTTTGTGTGTGTGCCAGTATTGGGACTTGAACTCAGGACCTGGACACGGTTCCTCAGTTTTGGATTTTGCTTAAGGCTATCATTCTACCACTTGAGCTTCAGCTCCACTTCTAACTTTTTCGTTGTTAATTGGAGATAAAAGTCTTGTGAATTTTCCTACCCCACCTGGCTTTGAACTTTGATCCTCAGGTCTCAGCCTCCTGAGTAGCTAGGATTACAGGTGTGTGGTGCCCCCCCTTTTTTTTTGTCGGTCCTGGGGCCTGAACTCTGGGCCTGGGCGCTGTCCCTGAGCTCTTCAGCTCAAGGCTAGACCTCTACCACTGGAGCCATAGTATTTTTTTTTTTTTTTTCTGCTTATGTGGTGCTGAGGAATCGAACCCAGGGCTTCATGCATGCAAGGCAAGGCAAGCATGAGCCACCTTCCCAGCCCTGGTGCCCAGTTTTAAGTGTGTTTAATGTATTATGTAAGAATTCTTATGAGGCAAGTATTAGTGATTACACAGTGAGGAATTTCAGTCCAGCAGAAAAGGCTTCCTAGTAGAGGTGACATTAGAGCTGTAGTTGTAAGGACTTACAGGAGTTTGTTAGGTGTGGGGAAATGGATTTGAAGCACAACCCCTTAGATGGTTTATTAGGGCTTTTTGGTGTACTCAGAGGGCAGGTAAGATGGAATATGAAGCAGGAGATTGGTGGTCAGTAGAGGAACAGGTTCAGTTCAGAAGACTTGTAGGAAATTTTAGATATATATTTGGCCAGAATTTCTTAAGGTGTAGACTTTTTGCTTTGGAATCATCTGAGATGATGCCTATTTTTCAAGTGTATAAAGACTAATTCCAAATGGATTAAGTGGTTCAATGTACAAAGCAATAGAAGAAAATTTAGGGTGTTTAAGCTAGGAAATCCTAAGGCCAAGAAAGAAGTGAGAAGTATTTGACTAAAACATGAAAAGGATTTTTTGTAGTTTTAGTAGCAAACTTACAAAAACAACACAGAACACAGTTAAACACATGTACTTGAAAGTAGGACAACTTAGAAAAGTACAGTGAGTACGTGGAATATGCCATATGAGGAAAATGCTACAAACATTATTTACCTTCTGTCAATAAATTTATTTTTAAAAATTCAAATGGTGACATCCAGATTAGTATTTGTGCCATTACTGGGTCTTGAGTTCAGGGGCTGAGCACTGTCCCTGACCTTATTTTGCTCAAGGCTAGTACTCTACTAGTTGAGTCATAGCTTAATGTCTGGCTTTTTGGTGGTTACTTGGGGATAAGTCTCTTCAGTTTGTCTGCCCAGGCTGGCTTTGAACACTCATCCTCAAATTTCAGTCTCCTAAGTAGCTAGGATTACAGGTGTGAGCCACTGGTGCCTGACTTGTCCAGAAAAGTTTTTACATGTTTATTTATAGTTCTTATAAAGTTGAATTGCTGAAATTTCTTCACTGAAACAATTTGACTTGTGATAATGTTTTATATCCTTTTATTAAAACCTCACAAAATAGAAAAGCTATCAATACCTGATTTTCAGTCCCCTATCTTTTCCCTTGGAATCATATACATAGGTACCTTTAGATACCAAGACCTAAATCTTTAAAATTCTAGAAAACACTTAAAATAATTACATAGCAGAGCAAATAAGGAACTTTTTTTTTTTTAAAGGAAAAAAAGGACTGGGAATGTGGCTTAGTGGCAGAGTGCTTGCCTACCATGAATGAAGCCCTGGGTTCAATTCTTCAGTACCACATAAACCGAAAAAGCTATTAAGTGGCACTGTGGCTCAAATAGTAGCCTGTTAGCTTTGAGCAAAAGAAGCTCAGGGACAATGCCCAGGCTCGGAGTTAAAGCCCCAGGACTTGCCAAAATAACCAAATAAGAAAATACAACTTTTCTACTATGTAGGGCAGTTTAATTTTCTTTGCTAATTGTTGTTCATGTGTGGGTTTGAGAAGTTGTAAGTTAAAACATACATGAATAAAATGAATTATTAAACCCACACATGAATAATATGAATTGAAGAAATCAGCTATAATGTGAAACAAGGCTGTTTCAACTGGAGTTAATTATTAGTTTCCTACTTGACTAGCAGCTGCATAAACAGTTGATACTCTTATTTAGGTGACAAGTGGTAACAATGAAAAATGTGCAGTAAATACTCAAGTGATGCTACTTCAACAAATTTAAATCCAAAAGCGGTTTCAAGTACAACTTTTATTATGTACATTTCCACTAATCTGTAATTATCAGAAAGCCTTTTTTTCAGTTTCACTATAATAGAAATACAAAGTGAGTGACATTATCATTAGTGGATGTGATTTTTATAATGAGTAATATGAGTTCTTTAGCTTAATGACTGTTTTCTATGTAGTAAAATGTGTATTTTTTTCAAAAAGGAGATGTATAACACATTATACTTTCAAGGAAAATCTTATATTCAAAAAGCAAGTGTATTAAAAAAATTTTTTTGAGACAGGGAATTGCTATGTATTCCAGACTGGTCTCAAGATCCTCCTGTCTCCATCTCCAGAACGGTGTGAGTACCCAGCTAAAAGTCAACTTCTTTTGGCCTGAATTTGAGTCTCATTTAATTCCTGAATAATAAAGAAATTCACAATTAAGGTTCAAATTTTATCTATATTACCGTGTATTTGATTCACACATTATTTTAAGCTTGTATATTTTAAGTCATGGTTACAGAATGATTTTATAGGAATATATTGAAGGTGTAATTTTATTGTATGTATTGACTTTGGTTTAATTCTCTACAACTTTAAAATAGTATTGTGAGATGAAACAATAGGATTTTTACTCTGATAAAAACAACTGAATAGAGACTATTTCTAAAGAACTCACTTCTAATGAGCAAGTGTTCAATATCTTAACGGTAGGAAATCATTATGCTATTAAACTTGAATTTCTCCTTTCTGTATTCTTCAGTCTTCGGAGTATATGTTTCTGGACACTTGCAGTTAAACTGTAAATTTGATGATATTCTGACTACACTATTTAAAATAGTATTATCTTCATGTAGTAAACACATTTCCAAAACACATTGCCATAATGCACTGAAGTTACTCTCTGAAGACTAAAAGCTCTGCTAATTTGGAAAAATCAATGACTAGGTCTTTGTAAGTAATTAAGGTTCTATTTTTCTTCTAAACGTTCCTTTACTAATTTTTCCAAAGAGAAAAGATGTTCATCTGCATCTTCTGGTACAAGGTTTCTGATAGAATTTGCAAGTTCAAAAAGATATTCTGTATTTCTTCCACTTGGACCAGCTGCATTAAAAATTTGTTCAGCAATGTCTTCAAGAGGTGCAGGACCAAGATAATTAGGATTATCACATGTTCCAATATATAGCAACACACTGAATGGTTTTGTTGTGGGATCTTTTGGATAAAAGATCACTGTTATGGTTCTGTAGCCTCCTTTCTCTCTGAAGTCAAGGTATGTTTTTACTTCTTCTTCTTTTCCTACTGGCAGTTTATAAGCAACACCCCATACACAACCCTGTTGAAAAAGGAAAAGAAAATACTATTTAGTGTTTACAAGGCTAGTCAGAATAGGTGAAGATATGTTATGACCTAAGATAACATGTGTGGTCTTAGAAGCCAATTTTAAGTTCTGCCTCACTTAAGATGTATTGAAGAGGTACATACTGTACTAAGCAATAAAGGAAGCCTTTATTTTGAATAAGCTATTTGTATCACAAACAAGAGTATGCTGTTTATCTTTCAACAAGTTTTTAAGTTAATCTTCCACCCCTTTCCAAAGTAATGGTGTGATTATATCACTTTGCAAGAAGAAGCAGGAAAATTGCCCATTCTAGACCAGCTTTGGCTACCTATATAGTAAGACCCTGTCTCAAACAAACAAACAAACAAAAAACTATACACACAAACAACAAAGACTGAAATTTAAGATACTAGGTTTTTATTTGGTATTAAGAAAACCTGTAGGCTGGGCGCCGGTGGCTCAAGCCTGTAATTCTAGCTACTCAGGAGGCTGAGATCTGAGGATCGAGGTCAAAGCCAGCCTGGGCATGGAAGTCCGTGAGACTCTTATCTCCAGCAAGTTGCTCAGAAAACTGGAAGTGGTGCTGTGGCTCAAGTGGAAGAGCACTTGTCTTGAGCTGAAGAGCCCAGGCCCAGACAGAGTTCAAGCCCCACAACTGACAAAAAAAAAAGAAATTCTGTAGGGACAAAGTACTATTTATTTATTGTCAATTTGAAGTTCTAGTTACCTGTTTGGAGTCCTTTTTTTCTTTTTTAAATAGCTGTGCCTGGGGCTTGAACTCAGGGTCAAGGTGCTTTTCTCTGAGCTTCTTTTGCTCAAGGCTAGCACTTGAGCTCAAGGCTGACACTTGAGTCACAACTCCACATTCAGCTTTTTTGGTAATTTATTGGAGATATGAGTCTCATGGACTTACTTTCTTGGCCCTGACTGGCTTCCAACCACGACTTTCAGATCTTAGCCTCCTGAGTAGTTAGGATTATACGCATGAGCCAATAATCCTCTATTGATTTTTTTTGTAGTGTAAATTTTTTTTTTAATTGTGAAAATACAGAGGGGTTACAATTACATGGGCAAGATAGTGAGTACATTTCTTATCAAGCATTGTAGCCTCCTCCTTTGTTTACCCTTCCCATCCTCCCTACCCCCCACGCATTCCCCCCCCCCCAAGTTGTAAAGTTCGTTTTTGACATGACAACTTGTACTTCTCATTGTTGAAAGCATTTTAAAATACATTAATATAATCTGTTTTACTATCTTTTTTTTTTTTTTTAAATGAGACAGGGTCTTGCTGGCCTGGCTAGTCTCTTAACTTGCCATCCAAATCTTGCCTCAGAGTACCAAGAACACAGAGAGCACTAGTGTTTCTGGTACTGCTTGATTTTTATACAAAGTTGTTCCCAAAGAGAAACCTTCAATTTTACAATATAACAACTGAAATCTATGTGTGAACAAAAATGATTAAAGTGTCTAAGGAACAGAAGTCAGTTTAGTAAGAGTTCTGGAACTCCAAATCTGTGGAAGAAACACAAGTGCTTTATATAACTTAGGCAATATGGAAAGTAAGAATTATTTAGTTTTTGGTTAATGAAAATATTAGATTCCTAGCTAATGTGAAGAGAGCATTCAGGGACTGACTTGAGTTTTGGTGGTAGTTTGACTATATGAGAACTATTCCATTAATTCTTTTTTTTTTTTGGGTCCAGTCCTGGGTCCTCAACTCTGGGCCTGGGCGCTGTCCCTCAGCTCTTCAGCTCAAGGCTAGCGCTCTACCACTTGAGTCACAGCGCCACTTCCGGCTTTTTTCTTTTTGCTTATGTGGTACTGAGGAATCAAACCCAGGGCCTCAGGCATGCAAGGCAAGCACTCTACCACTGAGCCACCTTCCCAGCCCCTCTATTAATTCTTAACATACACATTTTAAAAAACACAACAATGAGACTACCTGCCATAAATTTGATAATATCCTGATTACACTATTAAAAAATAATATGTTACATGTCATTTGGTTATACTTTATTGCTACCTTGCACTCTACATTCTAACTTTTCCTCTGGCCTTATTTCCCTCAAATATGAAAAACAAAACAAAATAAAAGCCCCCATAACAAGTACAGAAAAGAGTGCTAGACTTAGTATATCGTTCAAATTGTCTGATACAGTACTGACAGAAAAATTTCATTGGTTAAAACTGAAAAACAACAAAAAATAAGCCCTGAATAATAAATCCTATGTAAAGAAGAACAATTATATCATACCCCAGGATCTTCAACAAGAGTCACGACTCTTCCAGGCTGTTTTGAAAAAGGTTAAAAAAATACTGAATTAAAATTCAGTAAACAAGTAAACATTACTATCAACTCATTATCGACATGGAATAAAACTAACCATATTTGCTCTAAGAAACACTTTAAAAAATGCTTATTTTTGCCAGGCACTGGTGGCTCATGCCTGTAATACTAGCAACTCAGGAGTATGATATCTGAGGATTCTGTTTGAAGCCAGTTTGGGCAGTAAAGGCTGGGAGACTCTTACTTCCACTAAAACTACCAAGAAGGCCAGAAGTGGAGCTGTGGCTCAAAGTGGTAGATCACTAGCCTTGAGCAAAATAGTTCAGGGATAGTGTCCTGGCCCTGAGTTCAAGCCCTAGGAATGGCATACAGAAAAATGTCTTTCAGACTTTTCTGCTGAGGCTGGATTTCAACCAGGACCTCAGACCTGAGCCTCCTGAGAAGCTAGGATTACAGCATGAGCTTTCTTGACTTAGTTCTGAGTTCCTTCGGTCTGGTCCTCTTTATCCTTTAATCACCTTTTGGAGATTTCTTTGACTTGTCTCTAATTTGCTTCCCTCTAGTCTATATTCTGTTGGCTTCAGAATTTCTATCTGGATTAGAAATTTTAATATTTGATAGTGTACCATGTAAAATGAAAATTCCTTAGCATAACTTAACTACAAGCTTCATTTCTTCCCACTTTCCCCTCCAGGATGTACTGAATGACTTTTAACCCCTACAAACATTTCTATCTTTGAATATACTAATGTACTGTGTGCAGTCCCACCCTCTTTGTTTACCTGGCATATCAAGCCATTTCCTCCATAAAGTTTTGGCTCATTCTCCAGGAAGGTTTAGTAGCTCCACCTAAACTCTCACTGATAATTTTATTTATTTCCCTAGTAGCCCTTACCAAGTATTTTGGTTTGATAGGTATCCTGTTTTGTTTTTGTTTTTTTTTAATTATTATCTTCGAGGTCTGGTCGTGGGCCTGGGCGCTGTCCCTCAGCTCTTCAGCTCAAGGCTAGCGCTCTACTACAACACCACTTCCGGCTTTTTTTTTCTTATGTGGTGTTGAGGAATCGAACCCAGGGCCTCAGGCTTGCAAGGCGAGTGCTCTACCACTGGGCCACCTTCCCAGCCTTTAATTATTATCTTTAAGTAGTTGTATAAAGAAGTTCCCATTCTACAAAACAGTATATGAATACAAGTTGTCTGACAACATTGTCACCCATCACTCCTAACCCATTCCTTCTCTCATTTTTTTTTAACTTGAAATTAGGTGATTATATAAATTTCACATATTTCACAGTATTGTGGAATAGTGATACTTAGTTAATGTCACAAACACATTTTAACCTTCACAAGGCACATTGTCATTATCAATGGTCTATACAGTTTGTGAATTCTATGAGCTTTGTGTCCTCAGTTTTAACTTTTTAAAAAATAGTATTATTAAATGTCTTGGTTGTAGGTGGGGGCAGGAGGGACAGAAAAAAAGAATATCTGGGAGTAATTTTAATGGAAGTGAAAGGAATACTGTGACTTCTGGTAGATGATACGGATAGGGACTACTGGTAAATTTACTTATAAGCTCTTTGACCCAAAAATAAATATAAATTTGTAACTGCACTTAATGAATTTTTGGGGGGGAGGGGCAATGATACCAGAGGTTTTTCTAAGATGACTGGGATTGGAGGATATGAAATGAGTCAGATGGGTGTTTTCAATGAGTAATGTCTCTGTCTGGAAATTTAGGGATTTAGTAAATGTTCCCAATTGTCTAATAGTAAACTGTTTCCTTTTTATGAACTTGTAATATATTCCACTTGTAGGGAAAACCTTCACATTTAAATAAGATGGTTATTTTAGAGAGAAACTATCAGTTTTGCAATAACTAGATGCTTAATTAAACTTTAACAAAGCTAAAAATTAGCAAGCATAATTTAAGAAATCAAGTAGGTTCAGTATTTTGCCCACTGCACTATGTGGAAATGAGACTAACACTTTGCATTTTTGTGTAAAAAGATGAGGCTTTTCTGATGACTAACTGGGGTACTGGCTGTTGTGAAAACATGATTCGTGTCCTCAATATCTGAAGTTATACCGACTTCGGGGATCTTTCTGAAACATTTTGTTGTTTTGTTGGATAAGTAACATTTACATAAGACTGGTGATCCAAATCTACTTTAATAAAAATGTGAAGTAGGTCTGGGATGTAGCTCAGTAGCAAAGTGCTTGCCTAGGAGGTGCAACACTCTGGGTAAAAATGAAGTAAAAATGATTTTTTTTTTTGGGTGGTACCTGGTTTGAACTCAAGGCCATACACACTTGCTCGGCAGGGACTTTACCACTAATGCCCATGTTTTTGTTTTTTTTTTTGTTGGTATGTGTACTAATCTTGGGGCTTGAACTCAGGGTCTGAGCACAATTTCTGAGCTTTTTTGCTCAAGGCTAGCACTCTACCATCTGAGCCATAGCTCCACTTCTGGCTTTTTAGTAGATAAATGGAGAATGAAAGTCTTGGGTCAGGCATCGGTGGCTCATGCCTGTAATTCTAACTACTCAGGAACTGAGATCTGAGGATTGTGGTTCAAAGCTAGCCTGGTCAGTAAAGTGCACGAGATTCTTATGTCCAATTAACTACCAAAAAAAGCTAGAAATGGTGTTGTGGCTTAAAGTGGTAGAGCACTAGCCTTGAACACAAAAGCTCAAGGACAGCACCCAGGCCCTGGGTTCAAGGCACCAAAAAAAAGAAAAAAAATACCTAAACCAGGTTCATAGACTTTCTTGCCCTGGGTGGCTTTGAACCATGATCCTCAGATCTCAGCCTCCTGAGTAGCTAGGGTTACAGGTGTGAGCCACTGGGACTCAGTCCAACACTTGAAGTCTTTTGTTTTGCACTGGATAGTTTTAGATAGGGTGGTGATCCCCTATCTTGTGTCTGGATCTTGATCATCCTATTTTATTTCTGCAGTAGCTGGGATAGCTGCCATCTTGCCCTGAATCATCCACTGAGATGGAGTCTTAGGAGCTTTTTTCTGATGCTATCCTGATGTACCATTATTCTCCTTATCTTAGTCTTCCATGTAATTAGGATTTCAGGCATGAAACACTGTGCCCAGCTACTGGTTGAGAAGACCTCTTAAGATTTTTTTTTTGTTTTTGCTTGCTTCTTCTGGGGCTTAAACTCAGGGTCTTGTGTTCTTGTCATTTTTGCTCAAGATTGGTATTGTACCAATTCAGCCATACCTCTACTTTTGGCTTTTTGCTCAGCTTCTGAGTAGGTAGGATTACAGGTGTGAGCCACTGAGCCCAGTGAGGTTTTTTTCTTCTTCCTTAACTAGAATACTATTAAAAAGATGTTTAGTACTTGGATTTTCCTTTAATTTACTAGCATGTATTTCTAAAGTAAAAGGTTTAAAGTGGTTGGCAATGCCATTCTCTTCCATCTTTCCCTTCTTATATTTCAATAAACTTAACTACAAGGAGATAATGGCCTTTTATAGTTCCCTTCCCCCCAATGGTCTTTTAAGTAGTATACAAGGTCTCTCTTTCTTTTAAAGCATAATGAGCCAGGCGCTGGTGGCTCATGCCTATAATCCTAGCAACTAAGGAGGCTGATATCTGAGAATCGTAGTTCAAAGCCAGCCAGGGCAGAAAAGTCTGTGAGACGCTTATCTCCAGTTAACCACCAGAAAACTGAAAGTGGTGCTATGGCTCAAGTAGTAGAGCTCTTGCCTTAAGCTGAAGAGCTCAGGGACAACTGTAGGCCCAGAGTTCAAGCCCCACCACTATCCAAAAACAAAAGAATAATGAACTACTGTACTGAGTTTTTTTTTTTTTATCATCAGCCTGTGTGAAGTATACATATCTTGACTTGCTGTATAACAAATTGTACATTTTAGTTGGGAGTTGTAAAATATGCTATTATAACCACATGTACCTATTTGATACTTGGTTATTAAAGTGGGAGCCTGGGCTAAGGCTTTCTCTTCAGGCAATTTAAAATGATCTTATCAAAACTGAAACTCAAAAGATATTTTATGTTACTTAACTTTTTTTTGGGGGGGGTGTGGGTGTTGGTTGTGGGGCTTGAACTCTGGGCCTGGGTACTGTCCCTGAGCTCTTTTGCTCAAGACTAGCACTCTAAGAAGTGGCGCTGTAGCTCAAGTGGTAGAGCGCTTGCCTTGAGCTGAAGAGCTGAGGGACAGCGCCCAGGCCCAGAGTTCAAGCCCCACGACCGACAAAAA
>NW_012267253.1:12906859-12948817 GCF_000151885.1 Dipodomys ordii | reverse complement strand
AAATGATTAAAGTGTCTAAGGAACAGAAGTCAGTTTAGTAAGAGTTCTGGAACTCCAAATCTGTGGAAGAAACACAAGTGCTTTATATAACTTAGGCAATATGGAAAGTAAGAATTATTTAGTTTTTGGTTAATGAAAATATTAGATTCCTAGCTAATGTGAAGAGAGCATTCAGGGACTGACTTGAGTTTTGGTGGTAGTTTGACTATATGAGAACTATTCCATTAATTCTTTTTTTTTTTTGGGTCCAGTCCTGGGTCCTCAACTCTGGGCCTGGGCGCTGTCCCTCAGCTCTTCAGCTCAAGGCTAGCGCTCTACCACTTGAGTCACAGCGCCACTTCCGGCTTTTTTCTTTTTGCTTATGTGGTACTGAGGAATCAAACCCAGGGCCTCAGGCATGCAAGGCAAGCACTCTACCACTGAGCCACCTTCCCAGCCCCTCTATTAATTCTTAACATACACATTTTAAAAAACACAACAATGAGACTACCTGCCATAAATTTGATAATATCCTGATTACACTATTAAAAAATAATATGTTACATGTCATTTGGTTATACTTTATTGCTACCTTGCACTCTACATTCTAACTTTTCCTCTGGCCTTATTTCCCTCAAATATGAAAAACAAAACAAAATAAAAGCCCCCATAACAAGTACAGAAAAGAGTGCTAGACTTAGTATATCGTTCAAATTGTCTGATACAGTACTGACAGAAAAATTTCATTGGTTAAAACTGAAAAACAACAAAAAATAAGCCCTGAATAATAAATCCTATGTAAAGAAGAACAATTATATCATACCCCAGGATCTTCAACAAGAGTCACGACTCTTCCAGGCTGTTTTGAAAAAGGTTAAAAAAATACTGAATTAAAATTCAGTAAACAAGTAAACATTACTATCAACTCATTATCGACATGGAATAAAACTAACCATATTTGCTCTAAGAAACACTTTAAAAAATGCTTATTTTTGCCAGGCACTGGTGGCTCATGCCTGTAATACTAGCAACTCAGGAGTATGATATCTGAGGATTCTGTTTGAAGCCAGTTTGGGCAGTAAAGGCTGGGAGACTCTTACTTCCACTAAAACTACCAAGAAGGCCAGAAGTGGAGCTGTGGCTCAAAGTGGTAGATCACTAGCCTTGAGCAAAATAGTTCAGGGATAGTGTCCTGGCCCTGAGTTCAAGCCCTAGGAATGGCATACAGAAAAATGTCTTTCAGACTTTTCTGCTGAGGCTGGATTTCAACCAGGACCTCAGACCTGAGCCTCCTGAGAAGCTAGGATTACAGCATGAGCTTTCTTGACTTAGTTCTGAGTTCCTTCGGTCTGGTCCTCTTTATCCTTTAATCACCTTTTGGAGATTTCTTTGACTTGTCTCTAATTTGCTTCCCTCTAGTCTATATTCTGTTGGCTTCAGAATTTCTATCTGGATTAGAAATTTTAATATTTGATAGTGTACCATGTAAAATGAAAATTCCTTAGCATAACTTAACTACAAGCTTCATTTCTTCCCACTTTCCCCTCCAGGATGTACTGAATGACTTTTAACCCCTACAAACATTTCTATCTTTGAATATACTAATGTACTGTGTGCAGTCCCACCCTCTTTGTTTACCTGGCATATCAAGCCATTTCCTCCATAAAGTTTTGGCTCATTCTCCAGGAAGGTTTAGTAGCTCCACCTAAACTCTCACTGATAATTTTATTTATTTCCCTAGTAGCCCTTACCAAGTATTTTGGTTTGATAGGTATCCTGTTTTGTTTTTGTTTTTTTTTAATTATTATCTTCGAGGTCTGGTCGTGGGCCTGGGCGCTGTCCCTCAGCTCTTCAGCTCAAGGCTAGCGCTCTACTACAACACCACTTCCGGCTTTTTTTTTCTTATGTGGTGTTGAGGAATCGAACCCAGGGCCTCAGGCTTGCAAGGCGAGTGCTCTACCACTGGGCCACCTTCCCAGCCTTTAATTATTATCTTTAAGTAGTTGTATAAAGAAGTTCCCATTCTACAAAACAGTATATGAATACAAGTTGTCTGACAACATTGTCACCCATCACTCCTAACCCATTCCTTCTCTCATTTTTTTTTAACTTGAAATTAGGTGATTATATAAATTTCACATATTTCACAGTATTGTGGAATAGTGATACTTAGTTAATGTCACAAACACATTTTAACCTTCACAAGGCACATTGTCATTATCAATGGTCTATACAGTTTGTGAATTCTATGAGCTTTGTGTCCTCAGTTTTAACTTTTTAAAAAATAGTATTATTAAATGTCTTGGTTGTAGGTGGGGGCAGGAGGGACAGAAAAAAAGAATATCTGGGAGTAATTTTAATGGAAGTGAAAGGAATACTGTGACTTCTGGTAGATGATACGGATAGGGACTACTGGTAAATTTACTTATAAGCTCTTTGACCCAAAAATAAATATAAATTTGTAACTGCACTTAATGAATTTTTGGGGGGGAGGGGCAATGATACCAGAGGTTTTTCTAAGATGACTGGGATTGGAGGATATGAAATGAGTCAGATGGGTGTTTTCAATGAGTAATGTCTCTGTCTGGAAATTTAGGGATTTAGTAAATGTTCCCAATTGTCTAATAGTAAACTGTTTCCTTTTTATGAACTTGTAATATATTCCACTTGTAGGGAAAACCTTCACATTTAAATAAGATGGTTATTTTAGAGAGAAACTATCAGTTTTGCAATAACTAGATGCTTAATTAAACTTTAACAAAGCTAAAAATTAGCAAGCATAATTTAAGAAATCAAGTAGGTTCAGTATTTTGCCCACTGCACTATGTGGAAATGAGACTAACACTTTGCATTTTTGTGTAAAAAGATGAGGCTTTTCTGATGACTAACTGGGGTACTGGCTGTTGTGAAAACATGATTCGTGTCCTCAATATCTGAAGTTATACCGACTTCGGGGATCTTTCTGAAACATTTTGTTGTTTTGTTGGATAAGTAACATTTACATAAGACTGGTGATCCAAATCTACTTTAATAAAAATGTGAAGTAGGTCTGGGATGTAGCTCAGTAGCAAAGTGCTTGCCTAGGAGGTGCAACACTCTGGGTAAAAATGAAGTAAAAATGATTTTTTTTTTTGGGTGGTACCTGGTTTGAACTCAAGGCCATACACACTTGCTCGGCAGGGACTTTACCACTAATGCCCATGTTTTTGTTTTTTTTTTTGTTGGTATGTGTACTAATCTTGGGGCTTGAACTCAGGGTCTGAGCACAATTTCTGAGCTTTTTTGCTCAAGGCTAGCACTCTACCATCTGAGCCATAGCTCCACTTCTGGTGTTTGAGTGGTTAATTGGAGGTAAGAGTCTCACAAACTTTCCTTTTCCCAGGCTGGCTTTGAATCATGATCCTCACATCTCAGCCTCCTGAGTAGTCTGGATTACAGGGATGAGCCACCAGTGCTCAGCTAGAATTAAATTCTTACTTGGCCAACTCTAGTTGAGGTAGAATGTTTTCTAACTCTGTCCCCACTTCCCATTATTTCAGTCCCATGTGCATACTATTTGAACCTTGATCTCTTACCCTTTCCACAACTGTAGGGATTTCTTTGTAATTAACCCTACTCTCTTCTTATTTCTGATTTCCAGTATTGTAAATATTGTGTATCTGATCTCCAGTATTTTAGATACTGTGATTTTGGGTCAATATAATATCTCCTAAAAACAGCAATCAAGCTCACATACATTTTCAAAAATATTTTAGAGAATAAGAAATAACAATGTTTTATTCCCCAAAGATTAGGAGGCTAACCAAAACAAGTGGCCAAATTCAGTTACTACTAACTCCAAATTTAGTTTTATTCAGGTAGATCAGCCAATACAAGGCTGATTTGCATAGCTATTTAGCCGCTAATAATTCTCAGAATGCATATATAGAAATGAATGCTTTTGTATTTAAAGTAATGTATGACAGTGAAAAATAGGTCCAGTAATTTATATTAAACATTTATAGTTTAGGAGAACTACTGAGGAAGAAATACTAAAGCAATACGAGTTTAGGGCTGTTTTTCATATAACCAAGTTAACTTCACTAGTACTTGATAACCAAACTAGTCAAAATAAGCTTAATAACCAGAGATGATTTTGAGAACTAATTCTTACGTGGTTTTAGGCGGCATTTCATATAGTCGTTGGAAAGACAAACTAGAAACTACAAGCGTTTAGATTTAAGCCAGGGAGTCTGGCAGAATGCAGAAATGCCACCACGTTTAACTGCTCACTGTTTTCAGGGTGAGTGGTACTACTGCATTTTCGTGGTGGCGTGAAATTCGCTCCCCTTCCCTGTTTTTTTCAGGGTGGTCAAACCTAGTGTGTTTGTGGCCGCGGGGTTTTGCCGCCTCTAGAAACTGACCGGCAGCATCTTCAGCAGTTTTAGGGGGCGCCCAGGTCTGGGACAGAGGTGGGGCTGAGGAAGAAGCAGGTGTAGGTGTGTGGCCTCAGGGCAGCCTTGGCGTGGGGCCCGGATTGGGAGCGGCGCGGTGGGCGGCGTGGGGGCCCTGCGGGCTCCTTACCTTGCCCGGGACCCCGCGGTGGTCAGTGCTGCCTTGCCAGAAGCGCCTGCTGTAGTCTGTGATGTACCCAACCAGCTTGTCCTGGTAGGGGAAGTCCACCTTCCAGATCAGGGAACCGTAACCAAACACCCACATCTTGCCGGAGCCTCTGGGTCCCGCGGCGGCAACCCCTCTGCTGGGGTCTCCCTGCGCCGCCGGGACTGCAGCCTCCCCGACGTACTTAACCGGCTGCTCGGGGCGCAGGCGCGATGACTGCGCCGCTGCTCGGGGCGCAAAGCACACTGGGGTTGTAGTCCAGGAACGTTTCCCACGCCCTTTGAGTCAGCATTGCTTCATTTCCTTGTTGGAAAGGATCGTTGACCTTCTGTGTACCAACTAGCTGATTTTTCTGCAGCTTCGGTAAATCGGTAAACTTCCTCTAGTGTGCTCGTGCCGAGGACTACAATTCCCACAATCCTTTTCGGAGGGCCGGGACTCCCAAGTTGAAACTTTTACTCGCCCCCTCCCCCTCCCCCCGGCTAACGGGAGGGGTGGGGAGGGTGAGCCCCGGAGGCTTGGCCAGTGCAGTGTAGGTAGGTCACACTTGGCACCACACTTGGCGAGTAGAAAGACATTTTGTGTTTTGAAAATTGTATACCCGCGTATGTAACAGCATCCAAAGGAGCCGAAGCTGGAATTAATGTAATCCATATGGTTCAAAATCAGTCGTTTGCCTTTCAGATAAAACAAAATTGACAAAGTCTTACAAAAAAGCAACTGTTATGCCAACGTAAATTGTTTACACAGTTAAAGTTTATTCTAAGAAGAACCGTGTATATTTTAGTGCCCTCAGTAGCTTACTTAGAAAAGAGCAAAGCTATGGCTCTTTTCAAAGCTCATTGAGGAGCCTACTGAAATTGTGTACAAAATTGGAATTGTGTACATGTAAATCTTTTGGGGAAAACCTTTATAGCGTTCATTAGTCAAACATCCTAATAAATGCTAAGATCTTCTGGTTAGAGCAGTCCCTCAAAAGTATTCTTTAGGAAGCTCACCGGGATTACCATGGTTGTCTATATGTTTGTGAATTCATTACCATGGTTGTCTATATGTTTGTGAATTCTTAACCAAATTAAATCCTTGAGGACTTCTATTCATCATTTTCAGTGTTTTTAGAGAATGCTAAAACACTCAGGTTCCAAGTATTATTAGTATTTTAAAAAGGAAATCTTAAGTTTAAAGATAACCAGACTTTTCTTATTTTCCCTTAAGTTGTAGTTTCCTATTCCTGGCATGGTTATTTTCTGTAACTCTCCCTTTCCCCCTTAAAAAAAAAAAACAAACTTTCAAATATACAGAAAGGTTAGAAAGTATAATGGGCATTCATACACGCTCCGTGTAAATTTCTTTCTTTTTAAAAAAAATTTTTGTTGGTCGTGGGGCTTGAACTCTGGGCCTGGGCACTGTCCCTCAGTTCTTCAGCTCAAGGTTAGTGCACTATCACTTGAATCACAGTGCCACTTCCAGCTTTTTCTGTTTATGTGGTGCTGAGGAATCGAACACAGGGCCTCATGCATGCTAGGCAAGCACTCTACCACTAGGCACCTTCCCAGTCCTCATGCTCCATGTATACCCAATGATTAATATTGATTAATATTTTGTTACAATTGCTTTCCTTTTTTCTCTATGTAGATATTTTAAAAGTTCTGAAGTATTTGAAAAAAGTTGCATGTGTTTGAGCATTTTATTGCTAAATACTTGTGCATGAATAGAGGAATAAGGACACATTCTCCTAATATCCAGTGCTTTTTATCATATCTAAGAAAATTAATAACAGTTGCATCATCAAATAGCTATTCTATATTTGGGTTTTCTTAATTATTTCAAAATTGTTTTGTAGAATTACCTGCTTCAAATCCAGGATCTAGTTGAAGGTTTTCTTTTTCAATACTGGGGACTGAACCCAAGGCATGCTAGGCAACTACTCTTACTACTGAGCCACACACTATTTAATTCTTAGTTGATGTTTATAAATTACATTTGCTTGACTGTGGATTGTCTTTTAGTCTAGAGCGCAGGCCTTTTTGTGAAGGAGACATCTTTTTTTTTAATTTAATTTTATTTTATTTGTGAACATACTGTACAGAGGGGTTACAATTGCATGGGCAGGATAATGCGTACATTTCTTACCAAGCATTGCAGCCTCCTCCTTTGTTTACCCTTCCCATCCCTTCCCAGCCTCCCCCCTCCCCCCCATCCCAATCCTTCTCCTTCCCCCCTCCCCCCCACCTGTGAAGGAGACATCTTATGAATAGTCCAATAGTCCACATAGTAGGGTTGAAATAAAGCTGTTTTACATTAAGATATTTGATAAATTTGAGTTTATTTTTGTATAAGGTGAGAGATTGGCAATTATTGTCAGTCTTCAATGAGTGCAAATCCAGTTTGTTTCCCCAGTACTGTTTATTGAAGAAGTAGTTTTTTCCAATTGCTTTGGCATCTATTTTGAGAATGAAGTAACTTGAGTTTATTTCTGACTGCTCTCTTCTATTCCATCAGCCTATGTGTCTGATTTGTTTAAGTACCATGCTCTTTTTGTTAACAATGGATCTTAGTATAATTTGAACTCAGGTAGGATACCTCTAGCATTATACTTTTTTGCTTAGAGCTAGGGTTGCTTTTCTGCCCATAGGCTCTTTTTTCTTTAGTGGTATCAGGGTTTGAACTCAAGACCTCAAACTTTGCAGCCAGCATCCTCCCCAGCAAAGACTAATTTTTTAAAATTAGTAAGGTACAACTCTTATATTTTATTGAGCCGAAACAACTTCTTGAATATTTTTTATGTCTCTTAAATCTGTACTGCTCTTATTGCACTCTCCGTTTTCTATCTTGGGTCATATATATTATTCCTATGAGACTGAAAACAACTTGAGATAGGATTTATGTCATCATCAATGTCATCTGTGTGTACTCTCCATTACTGATCATATAGTTGGTGCTTATCTCAACGGCTAATTGTATAATTAAATGTTTGACAGTTAACATACTCTAGTAATGAATCTATTGATCTAATCAGTATAATCAATGGCTACCAATCCTCTTGATATAAATAAATAATGAACTTTTGCAGTAATAGTGTCACCTTCATTAACGATGATCATGATGAATTTTAAGTTTATTGTTTTATATACATTTTAAATACCTTTTCTCAAGTCTTTGTTTTTTTGGATAAATTACTTAGAATATGGTTCTAGAAAAAAGTCTTGCCTCTATTGAAGTAGATATGTTGGCATACCTCCTTTTTTTTGTAGTTGTTGGTTGTAGTGCTTGAACTCAGCCTAGGCATTGTCCCTGAGCCTCTTTGTGCTCAAGGCTAGTGCTCTATAACTTCAGCTGCAGTGCCACTTCCAGTTTTTGTGTGGTTTATTGGAGATAAGAGTCTCATAGAGACTTTTCTGCCTTGGCTGGCTTCAAACCAAGATCCTTGGATCTCAGCCTTCTTAGTAGCTAGTATTACAGGCTGAGCCCTGCCTGGTTCTGGAATTAGTACCTCTTAAGGTGATTAGAAAAATGAAAATGTGTGATAGGAGCATTATTAAAAAAGCTTGTCCTATAAGAGACAACTGTTTTCCTGAGAAACTTGATAATAGCCCAACTTGCTTCACAGTGTCATTCAGTCGTCGTGTGTGTGTGTGTGTGTGTGTGTGTGTGTGTGTCTGTGTCTGTGCGTGTGTGTGCGTGTGCGCACACACGCTGTTTCTGGGGCTTGGACTCAGGTCTCTTTGCTCTTATCCCTTTGCTTTTTCACTAAAGGGTAATGCTCTACCACTTTGAGCCACAGCTCTCCTTCCTGAAGCTATACTCAAAGTTTGAACTCTGACTTCAGGGGAACTTGAAATGAGCTGTAAAGGGAGATGACAGTGATGATGAGGGCAGTACTGCTGTGAAGAACATTCTGGGCTGGTATAGGGAAGCTGGGCTCATCTCTTTGTGGCAGCTCTTTGTTGATTTCAGAACATCCATTCATTGGGACTGTTTCAGCAAGTGTGGAGAACCTGAGTGGTTAACATCTGGAAAGGACTAGCAGTGTTGGGAAAACCAGGATGACTACTTAATTACTCTATTTGCTTTGTTCTTCTTAGTAAACACCTTTTACTCTTTTTTTTTTGTTGTTGTTGTTAACATTTTTTGGGGTCTTCTGTAGAAAGTTATATGTAGAAGTTGAGCACTGCTGATACTTAAATGACGCTTTCTGCATAATGCAGCATATATTGGGATTCACTGGAGGTGTTAAACTCTCTCATCAACAGAGCTCCAAAGAGTACATTTTGGTGAACAGTAGCAGAAACCTGGAAAGAGCTCGTCAAATATTTCCAGACTAGGAAAGATGAAGTATTTAAAATTCTCTTGAGATTATAAACAATATTCTTAGGAATACTTTAGGGACTTTCAGGTTTAGGCTCAACTATAATTAGAGGCTGTAGCATGACTGTATTTCTTTCTAGTCATATGAGAGATGCTAGACTGGCCTACTGTGATATGTTAATCTCTAGGAGTATTATTGACTATAGTATTATCTTTCTACCTTGTTTTGTAGGCTGGTCAAAAGAATGGATTTTACAGAGGCTTACTCAGACACATGCTCTACCGTTGGACTTGCTGCCAGGGAGGGCAATGTTAAAGTCTTAAAGAAACTGCTCAAAAAGGGCCGGTGTGTGGATGTTGCTGATAACAGGGGATGGATGCCAATTCATGAAGCAGCTTATCACAACTCTATAGAATGTTTGCGGATGTTAATTCATGCAGGTAAAGTAAATTCAAGGTATGGGAGGCTGCTCCTATGAGCTGGATTAATTTTTTAAAAGGTGATAATACATGGTAGTATTTGTTTTCCTTTCTGTAATCCTAAAATAACAGCCTTATCTGTTTAGGATAGTAAGATTGCTGCCTTGGATTATGTCAGCATGGTGTTCCATCTGGACATCTATAAATATTGTCTTTTGTGTGGAAGTGCTTGCCTGGCTTATTTTTATTGACTGTGCTAGGTGAGGTGGCAGAAGTAGTCTTCTGTTTTAAGCTTGGTAGTTACTGATCTTATTTGTTCTTTTTATAAACAAAAGGAACAGTGCTACTGAAATTGAGATTGAGTATTTTGTTTGGATTAGTCTTCTTCTTTTGAGCACTTTTCAGTTTCCTTAATTTGGGGTGACTTTCAATTCCTTGGACTTTGTAGAAGATAACGATAGAGCAAAAGCTAACGTGCCTACTTTCATAGTGCTTGTATTCCTGCCAGAGGAGAAAGAGATTACATACCTACAATGAGACAAGATTATATTTCAGAATGTAAAAGCATTGTGAAGAAAATAAAATAGTAGTGAATAGAGAGTAATGGTGTGATATTACACATATCATTAAGACTCTGCATTCAGTAACTTCAAGCTTATAGCTTTGGATCATCCATGATGAGATTTGTGATATTGACACCAGAGAAATCAGCCAGTGCTAACGACTGGCTGCTTGCCACAGGGTGAACCAGTTAAATATTGATCAGCACACCACTAAGTAAAGGGACTTTAGGAGAGGAAGACCATAGGAGGAATACTAATGGAGATTAACACATGAAACAGATGCTTAATTTCCATTATTTATTTAGTATATGCATAATCGCTGTTAGAGGCATTTACACGTATTCTTATTTTATTGATGAGAAGACCAAAGTTCAGAGAAGTTTACTTATTAAATGTTATCTAATAAACTAGAATATTTGGTTTGAACCTATTTCTCTCTGGGTGTATTGTATTGTGTTTCATTACTTTTATTTATTTATTTGGGTCAGTCCTGGGCTTGAACTCAGAGCTTGGGCTCTGTCCCTAAACTTTTTTGCTCAGGTTTAGCACTCCATCACTTCTGGCTCTTTTTTTTTTTAAATTTTATTTTATTTGTGAACATACTGTACAGAGGGGTTACAATTACATGGGCAGGATAATGTGTACATTTCTTACCAAGCATTGCAGCCTCCTCCTTTGTTTACCCTTCACATCCCTTCCCAGGCCCCCCTCCCCCCCCACCGACGTTGTAAAGCTCATTTTTGACATGACAGCTTGTACTTCTCATTGTTGCAACAGGTCCAACTGTATCATTAAACGACTTGTTTTTCCACTTCTGGCTCTTAAGTTAGTTAACTGGAGATAATCATTAATCATTTCATGGACTTTACAGCCTGAGCTGGCTTGAAAATGAGATCCTCAGGGCTGGGAATGTGGCTCAGTGGTAGAGTGCATGCATGAGGCCCTGGGTTTGATTCCTCAGCACCATATAAGTAGAAAAAGGCAGAAGTGATGCTGTGGCTCAACTTGTAGAGAGAGCACTAGTCTTGAGATGAGAGACAGCGCCCAGGTCTAGAGTACAGGCCCCACAACTGACCCCTCCCCACAAAAAAATTTTAAAAATGAGATCCTCAAATTCAGCCTCCTGAGTAGCTAGGATTACAGGCATGAGTCACCACGTCCTGGCTTCATTTTATTTTATTTATAATTAGGCTATACTTCTGAAATGGCGTGAAAAGTTTTATTTCTTTCCTTTATTTTGGAAGTATGGTTTGAATTTAGGGCTTCAGGCTTGCTGAAGCAGGTGTTCTACTTCTGAGCCACATCCACAACTCTTTTTCTTTACTTTTCAGATAGGGTGTTGTGCTGTTGCCCAGACTAGTCTTGGATCAAGATTCTCTAACTACTTTTTTCAGAGTGGCTTGTGGGTGCCACAATGCCTGCCTTGTTTTTATTTTATTTTATTTTTTCCTTGTTTTTATTTTTATTTTTATATTTTTATTTTTTGGTTGGTTGTGAGGCCTGAACTTTGTGCCTGGGTGCTGTACCTTAGCTCTTCAGCTCAAGGCTAGTGCTCTACCACTTGAGCCACAGTGCCACTTTGGGCTTTTTTTGCTTATGTGTGCTGAAGAATCTAACTCAAGGCCTCATGCATGCATGCATTCTACCACCAAGCTACCTTTCCAGTCCCCCTGCCTTGTTTTTAGAGATAGGGTCTCAATTTTTTTGCTGGGCTTGGCCTTCAATTACAATCCTCCTTTTTTTTTTCTCTGCCTCCTAAATAGCAATGATTAAAACCATACTTGGTTTTGTCTGACTCTGTAATTTAAATCAGGATCTATTCTGAAAACAGCACATGGTCTTCTTACTTAAATTAGAGAAGGAAATTAAAGTTTGATATGGATTACTTAGAGATTCAATATGCACATGTTTCTTTCTTTTTCCACTTTAGCATATAGTGCATTTGCTTCTCTTTCTAGTATTAGAAATTTGGTATAATAGATATTGAGATAGCTCCTCAGGCTTGTCTTTAGCGGCAGTTAACCATGCCGTTCAATATTAAACCTCTTGTTATGAAGGTCACTTCGTATCTTAAAATGAATTAGAATATATACCTAAATAAATACTTTTATTTGGCAAATAAGTGGTCTAGCTTGTAGTAATTTTTATTAGTTCATATTAAACAACACTATATTGTTAGACCAGTACAATTAATTATAGGTGTTGACAATCCTTAACTAAATAAGGCAATATAGGATAGTGATTGAGTATGGTCAGATGAACCTGAGTCCTGTCTAATGACTGCCACTTTTTGGTGTGACTTTGAGCATTTTTTTTTTTTCTCAAGGCTAGTGCTCTACCATTACAGCTCCACTTCTGGCCTTTTCTATCTTTCTTTCTTTCTCTCTTTCTTTCATCAGTTGTGGAGCTTGAACTATGGGCTTGGGCGCTGTCCCTCAGCTCTTCAGCTCAAGACGAGCACTCTACCACTTGAGCCACAGCGCCACTTCTGGGTTTTGAGTGGTTTATTGGAGATAAGAGTCTCACGGACTTTCCTTGCCGAGGCTGGCTTTGAACTGTGATCCTCAGATCTCAGCCTCTTCAGTAGCTAGGATTACAGGCATGAGCCACTGGGCACACAGCTTTGGCCTTTTCTTTGGTAGTTAATTGGAGATAAGTGTCTTATGGACTTTCCTGCCTGGGCTGGCTTTGAACCTTCAACCTCAGTCATCAGTTATTAGCCTCTTGAGTTACTAGGATTACATGTTAAGGTCTCCTGGCAGTGGTTGCCGTTCATCTGAAGGATAGAAATACTCTATTGTTCTTGCTCAGACAGAAACTCTAGGCCATCCTTAATTCCTTCCTTTTTTTCATATCCCTCATCCAATCAAAAAAAAACTTAGGTTTACATGTATTATATGTATCTCTGAGCCATGTATCCACATACATACTGTATAATCAGACTACTTTTTACTGCTTTTAATATCGTTGAGCTATATCATTTCTTGACTGGATTGCTATAGTAGTATTTTAATAGATACATTTTCTGCTTTTGTTTTCTATCCATAACTCATTATGATATCAGAAATTTGTTTATTTATTTAATTTTATTATTAAGTAGTTATACAAAGAGGTTACAATTCCATAAGTCAGGTTATGAATACAGTACATTTTGGTAAATGTCACTCCTTTCATCATTCTCCCTATTTTTTCCTTCTTCTGTCCCTGCAATTTATTTCATAATACAGAAATTTATTTTTTTGTGCTGCTGGATATTGAGCCCAAGGCCTCAATGTGTGCTAGGCAAGCACTTCACCTCTGATATATAGACCTAGCCCTGATGATCTGTTTGAAAAATATCAGACTATCTGTTCAAAACTTTGCAGTAGCTCCTCATTTTCTTGTGAGTAAAACACAGCTCTTCAGCTCTTCAGCTCAAGGTGAGTGCTCTACCACTTGAGCCATAGTGGCACCTCCAGTTTTCTGGTGGTTTACTGGAGATCAGAGTCTCATGGACTTTCTTGCCCGGGCTGGCTTTGAACCGTGATCCTCAGATCTCAACCTTCTGAGTAGCTAGGATTATATTGCATAATATTTTTTTTTTTTTTTGGTTGGTCGTGGGGCCTGAACTCTGGGCCTGGGCGCTGTCCCTCAGCTCTTCAGCTCAAGGCTAGCGCTCTACCACTTGAGCTACAGCACCACTTCCGGCTTTTTTCTTATGTGGTGCTGAGGAATCGAACCCAGGGCCTCAGGCATGCAAGGCAAGTGCTCTACCACTGAGCCAACTTCCCAGCCCCTATTGCATGATATTTTATAGTCTGTATTTAAAGTAATTTAATTACTTACCTGTAGATGGACAGGTAACTTTTGCTATTAAAGTGAACATGGATCTTTGTGTACAGGTATGAACATTTCAGTCGGATAATTTTAGCAGTGAAATTGCTGGTTCACTAAGTATGCTATGTTAACATGAAGGCTTTCTAGAGAAACAGAACCAATAGGGCACGCGCGCGCGCGCGCGCGCGCACACACACACACACACACACACACACACACACACACACACACACACACGAGAAACAGAACCAATAGGACACTCACACACAAAGGAAATTTCCTAAGGGAAAGGTAGGATTTCTTTTTGGAAATTTCAGATTTGACTTTTTTAAAGAACTCTTGGGCTAGACATAGTAGTTCATACCAGTAATCCCTGCTACCTAGGAGACAGAGACAGGGGGATTTCTGTTCAAGACCAGCCTGGGAAAAAGTTAGCAAGATCCTAGCTCAAGTCAACTAGCTATAAAGAAAAATGAAATATTGTAATTTTCAGACAATTTGATAAAATTGGATATCATATTAAGGCACGCTCAAAAAGCCAAATATGTTTTTACTCATATGGAAGCTAGATTGAAGACGAACATTTGTGTACATATACATATGTACACACACACACATGCATGATTTTAACTAGGATTATGTAGGAGGATGATGAGTAGGGAAGAGATAAGAAGAAAAATGAAGGGTTAATACTTTAAAAATTCAGTGCAACTATGTCTAAAGTTGGTGTAAGGAATCTCAGTGAAAACTATTGGTTAATAGGGAATTGGGGGAGCAGGGAAAGAGAAAATAGTAGAGGGTTCTTCTAAGCCACATTACATGCTCGTCTGAAATATCATAGTGAAATCCCTTGGTACAAATAATAAACACCAAAAGAAAAAAAATGAATAACAGGAAAGTAAAACAGACTGTTGGAGGGTGTGGGTACCAATGCTAGGGGATTGGAGAGACTAACAAAGAGGTTGAATGAGGATAAATATATGGTGGAAGCAATATATTTGGACCTGTTGCAGTTTTTTTTTTTCAATTGTAAAGGTGATGTACAAAAGGGTTACAGTTACATAAGTCAGGTAATGAGTACATTTCTTTTTGAATAGTGTCAACCCTCCCTCATTTTCTCCCAGTTTTTTCCCTCCTAACCCCACCACCCCCTCAAGTTGTATAGTTCATTTCCAACATAGTGTCTAGTGAGTATCACTTTGGAATTAGTTCACCCTCTGTCCCACAGTTACTATGTTTCCCCTTACTCTCCCCAAATCAGACAAAATAACATACAAGACAAAGGCTTCAGAAATAAAAAACAGCAACAAAATGGAAAAAAAAAACAGAAGGAAAAAAAGAAAGTACAATAAAAAATTATTTCCATGTTTTAGAGTTCATTTTGATAAGCATCATTTTATATGATCATATGCACATAACTATTGAGCCCTTGTGGTCTCTCTAAAGAATACTCCCTTTGGTCTCACTGTTTAGAGTCTCTATGTTTAGACTCCTGGTTAATTAATCATGTCCAAGTGTAATTTCTTTTCTTTTCCTATACATTTGTTTTATTGTAGATTAATGGGCACATTCTAATTATTACAGATGAGGGAAACCATGCAACCTATGTTTCTTTGGGTCTGCCTTACTTCGCTTAGAATAATTTTTCCAGGTCTTTTCATTTCCTTATGAATGGTGCAATGTCATTCTTTCTGATGGAAGCACAAGAATTCCATTGTATATATACACATTTTCTTGATCCATTTGCCAACTGAGGGGGCATCTGGGTTGATTCCTATCTTGGCTGTGGTAAACGATACTGTAACGAACACGGTTTTGCTGGTGACTTTAGTGTGGCCTGTTTTGTGGTCATTCGGATAAATGCCCAGGGGTGGGATCTGATGCCTAATGAACATGGTTGTGCTGGTGGCTTTAGTGTGGCCTGATTTGTGGTTATTTGAATAAATGCCCAGGAGTGGGATCTGTTGCAATTGTTTTTAAGAAAGGGGATTGGGATGATGAGAGTGATAAAAAAGGGTGAAGTTGATTTGAATACATTGTATACATGTGTGGAAATGTTAAAACTAGACCCTCTTTGTTTAGTTAGTATGTACTACTGAAAAAAACCAATCAGTTGTCAACAGTGGCTCACACCTGTAATATCAGCTATACAGAAGCCTGAGATGTGAGGATCACAATTTGAAGCCAGCTTGGGGCAGAAAAGTTGATGAAGCTATCTTCAGTTAACCAGCAAGAAAGCTGGACTGTAGCTGTAACTAAAGTGATAGTATACTAGCAATAAGCAGAAAAGCCAAATGAGAGCGTGAGGCCTTGAGTTTAAGCTTCAGTACTGGCACAAAACAGGCCAAAACAAGACAGAACTGGTGACACATGCCTTTGCCTCAGCTACTCTGGTGTTTGAGGTAGGAGGATTGTGTTCCAGGGCAGTTAGTACAGATCCCTATTTGGGGGGCGGGGGGGAGGAAAGGATTGGAGTTGGTTGCTCAAGTGATAGAGCACTTACCTACTAAGCATGAAATCTTCAGTTTTATGTTGTTTAGAGGTTAGCAAAAAAAAAATCCAAAAGTAACAATCTGTTGTCTATTTCTACACACACACACACACACACACACTCACTCACTCACTCACTCACTCACTCACTCACTCACCCAAAACCCAAAGAGCAAGCAAAAAGCCTAAGTATTCTGCTATTTGCTATTACACAGGTTTCAGACATTTTCTACATACTTTCTCTTAGTCTTTTACTTTTCTTACAGTGTCAGTTTATATTTGTTATGTCTTCAAACATTCTCCACTGACTCCTTCTCTGCATCTTTATTCATGGTGGTCTCTTTCCAAGGTTTTAGAATTTTTTGCACATGATAAAATTCCTTGTGTTGTAAAAATTATTTTATATATAGCTTTCTCCTAGAATTCCTAAGTAAAATATGGTAAAATGATATAAATTGTGTAAAGGGCTTAACTGTATACCTGAAAAAGATGTTTATCACTTTTGTGATCATCATGTATAAAATGCATATGGCCTCATTTAAATTCTGACTCAACTACTGAGATATATGGATCTCAATTTTAATTTTTTTGCCAAAAAAAAGCCACATGTTTTTTTGTTTTCCTTTTTAGAGGTTAGCAAAAAGAAACAAAAAACCCAGAAGACTGAAAGTCGGCTGCCTGTCTCTACCACTTTTACAAGTAATAACTAGGTACTTTATTATTCATAAATGAAAGGGTGCCCTGCGTCAGCAAACAGGGTGTGGTGTCACTGGCAGAGTGTTAGGTCTGCTCTTGTCACTGCTACACAGATGGCCTCAGCCCTAAAGTGTAAACAAGAAGAAATTCAAAAGTTGTGATAAATGACCCAATTTGCTGCTACCATTTAAAAGTTTGTGTAAGATTGAAGATAAAATAGAGGTTATAGCATTAAACATTAAAAGTGAGTATGATAGTTTTTTCAAGGAGTCCTCTTGCCACAAAAAAGGAAGAAAGTCAGTAGTTGGCAGTCTAGGAAAAGGTGGACACAGTCCCTTTGGTGAAACTTACATATCATTTTAAAGAAGACAGTTTATCATTGGAACTTGAGTACTAAAAACCATAAAATGATACTTTGGAGACCCTACTAAATTTGTAACAACTGTTACAGCACATAAATATCATAATGGTTACATTTCTACTATATTTTATTCGTGTTTTACAAAAATTAAAACTACTCCTGAGTCTGCTGAGCCCCACTGAGAGTTAGACCAGCAGTCTTATTTTTGCTGCATAACTGGAACCTGAGGGAATTTAAGTAATTTGCCCAAATTTTAATCCAGATTATAAATGAAGATGCCAGCAGTGCAGCCTAAGTCTTCAAACTGCAAGTGTTACCTTCCAGGTCCAATGGTGTTAAAGTTAGCTAAATATATAATTTTTTTTGTAACTGATACACTTATTTCTCATCTTTAGAAATGCCTTTCATTTTTTTTCTTCATAGGTAGTTATGCCAGAGGTTGTGTTTCTTTTTCTCAGAGTTGCTTATACTTTTTAGAGGTAGGAGAAAGTTCTTTTCCTTGAGAGTGGAAGCCTCTATATAACTTTTTGGATTTTTTTTTCTTTCTCAGCTGGGTATTGAACCCAGGTTCTCATGTATATTAAACTGAGCTTCACCCCCAGCCCTGGAATTCTCTGGTTTGGGAGATTTATTTCTTCTCTTTCACTTATTTATTTATTTACATCTGCATGAACTCATGTAGATGTTTATACTCATGGATGTTTATATTCTGGGATATAGTCTAATAAGATGTTATTTATTTTGTGTCCGAACAGTTTTGGTTATTAGCTACCCTTTCAGATTGGCTTCTATGTCTTTTTGACATGGGGCATTTTGAAATTGTAATAATTTATAAATTTTTTAATTAAATTTTTTTTCTTGAGCGTTATTTTTTTTTCTGAACCTTCACTTTGTTGTAGTCTTATTTTGCATATTCTCTCTCCTAATCCTAGAATCAGACATTCTCACACCTCCACTTCCAGCTTTTTAGTGGCTAATTGGAGATAGAGTCCCAGAGACTTTGCTGCTTGAGCTGGCTTTGAGTTGTGATCCTCAGCGCTCAGTCTTCTGAGTAGCTAAAATTACATTTTAATATTTCATTAAATTTCTCATATTTTTTTTGCTTGCTAAACCCAAGAAATGCAAGTACTAATCTTCTAGTTGATAGATTTTTATTCTTCCACAGAGTCATCTGAAACCTACATTCAGACAAAGACTTTCGAAGGCTTCTGCGCATTACATCTCGCTGCAAGTCAAGGACATTGGAAGATTGTACAGATTCTTTTAGAAGCTGGGGCAGATCCTAATGCAACTACTTTAGAAGAAACCACGCCGTTGTTTTTAGGTGATGTATACTATTTGTGGTACAGATACAATTTTTAAAATTAATTTTTTTTTGTTAACATAACATGTTAACATAACATAACATGTCCTTTTGGTAAATATTACACCACCACTTCTTGTGGTTTTGAAACTGGAAATGTATTTTTAAAGTTTCCCTCTTGTTTTCTATTTTTGGGTTGTGGTAGCACCTGGACTCTATGTTTATTAAAAGTTGAAAGAAATCTGCTCTCAATTGTCAATGTTGTAGATTTTCTTTGTGTAGTTCTGAAAACCAGGTAGTGCTTAAATTGTAGCAATAGTTACAAGGTTACCGAAAGATGTTTTATATTTGCTTTTTCTTAGCATTAAGAAGCTTTTTTAAATTAAGAAGCTTTTATAGAAGAAATCACCAGCTAATCCTTTAATGCTAGTTAATTTGTGGCCTGTATATCTGTTCAGACCTATTCAATTATAGCCTTTAAATTCTTTAAAGATGACAGCCAAATTCTAAGTGGTACACTTTCAGACCTCCCTTCCTCTCTCCCTCCCTCCCTCTCTCCCTTCTTTCTACTCTCCTAAACATTCCCCCTCCTCCATCTCTTTCTACTGAGAATTGAACCCAGTATTCTCGTTCATGCTAAGCATGTCATTAACTATTTGAGCCATATCCTCAGGTCTAGAATTTTATATTGTAACAAGGACTCTGCTTTCTTCTTTTTTCTGTTTTTCATACAGGGTATTGCTGCATATCCAGGCTGGTCTTGCACTGAATATCCTTCTGCCTCAGGCTCCTGAGTGCTGGGATTACAGATGTGTTACATCACACTCAACCTCCCTTCTTTCCTCTCCCTTGCTTCCTCTGTTCAGTTCTTATCCTTTTCCCCTGCTACATACACATACACTTACATGTACACTTACAAATACACGTATACACACACACACACACACACACACAGTAAATATTCTAAGGATAGGGTTTTTTTTATAATGGGGTGGTGGAGGAAAGAAAGATCCTGTGCTTGAGACTGTTGGTGCTGCTGTTGCTGCTGCTTTCTTCCGTTCTCTTCCCTTCCTTTCCCTTCTCTTCCCTTTTCTTCCCCTCCCTCCCTCCTTCCCTCCCTCCCTCCCTCCCTCCCTTCCTTCCTTCCTTCCTTCCTTCCTCTGCTTCTTCTTCTTTTGCAATAGGGATATTTTCTATTATAGGTTAACCTGACAGTCTTTAAAAATGTAAAGATACTGTTAGTGGATGAATGTATATGAAGCATCATTCACTATTTACAAAGGAAGGAAATAGTGTTATCTGACTACAAGGATAAGTCTTTCCTTTTTTTTTTTTTTGGGTCCGGTCGTGGGGCCTGAACTCTGGGCCTGGGCGCTGTCCCTCAGCTCTTCAGCTGAAGGCCAGCACTGTACCACTTGAGCCACAGCACCACTTCCGGCTTTTTTCTTTTTGTTTATGTGGTGCTGAGGAATCGAACCCAGGGCCTCATGCATGATTGCAAGGCAAGCACTCTACCACTGAGCCACCTTCCCAGCCCCAGTCTTTCCTTGTTTTTGATGATGTATATATGAAATTTTATTTATCTCATTGCTTATTGGTCTTGAATATTACATGCATCATGTAATCAGCATATTAGTAAAATGAATAGCTGTTTCTGAATATTATTTAAAGGCAAAGTTTTTCTATTTCTCATTGCATGTAATTTATATAAATCTTTATATTTAAAGGTATATTATTTTGTGCAAATGTCTGGTTTGTTTTTGTTTTTGTTTTTTGCCAGTCCTGGGGCTTGAACTCAGGGCATGGGCACTGTCCCTGAGCTTCTTTTGCTCAAGGTTAGAACTCTACCGGTTGAGACACTCTACTGCTTCTGGCTTTTTCTGTTTATGTGGTACTGAGGAATTAAACCCAGAGCTTCATGCATGCTAGGCAAGCACTCTACCACTAAGCCACATTCCCAGCCCCATTAAGCCACGTTTTCAGCCTCTTGAATTCTTTTAAGATCAGAGATTAATATCTTTTATTTATTCAATAAGTGTGACATGCAGCTAATATGTTAAAAGCCATATATCATATCATAATTAGTGGAAGCTTTAATCAATTAAAACAATAACTCAAAACAGAATGTAAACGTTGCTGGATCTTATTTTGATCAAATCTGTTGTTCTTTTGATTGGGGAATTGGGTCCATTAATGTTTAGAGTAATTATAGAAGGATGTGTCATGTTTCCTGCCATTTTCTTGATTTCCTATATTTTGTTTCTTTCCTATTCTTGTGTTTACTAAATTGATATTCTAGTGATTTTTGTCTGTATTTCTTTGATTTTGATTGTTTTCTTCAGATTGTATTTCTCCCTTTAGAATTCATTGTAATACTGGTTTAGTGATCATGAATTCCTTTAATTTTTGTTTCTCATGCAAAGTTTTGATTTCACCATCTAATGTAAATAATAGTTTTACTGGGTAGATCAGTTTGGGTTGGCAGTTGTTGATCTTCAGTGCTTGGATTATAACATTCCAGGCTCTCCTTGCAGAGAGGTCTGTATTGATTCTGATTTTCTTCCTACTGTAATGTAGCTCCTTCTTTAATTTTGTGGCATTTAAACTCAGTTCCTTGCTATTCGCGTCTAATGGCATCAATGAGGGGGAGGGCTTTGATAGTAAAGGCATTAAAACCAGTAAAATAATAGCTGAGAACTAACTTCCCTATTCTTAAGAGAGAAAAATCTCACCTGCCTAACAGAAGCATATAAAACTCCCAGTAGACTGGATCTAGGAAGAAACACTTCTAGATACATTTTAGTAAAAACATCAAGATAGGTTTTTTAAAAGTCTTTAAAAATAAAGGTATCTTTTAAATAAATATACCTAATTCTAAATGAAAACTCTGATAGTTATTTAGAATATAGCTTTTACCTTATTTTGTTGTATGTTTAAAACATTGATAAATTGGAGTTGGAAATCCAACCCAGTGTGACTTCTTAGTCATTTTCTATGGGAACTGCACCACATGCACTTTTGGCTTTTGATGGATTGCTTTTTATTTTTTGTGCTTCTGAACTTCTGCGTATTTTGTATAACCTTCAGTGTTAAACATAGCAGCAATGTTTACTAAGAACAAATTGTTTTATAAACAGTGCTATGTGAGACTGCTTGTTTCAATATTTAATTGTGAAATGTGTCATACTCTGCTTCACATGGCACATCCTTTAACTCTGCTCATATATTCCAGAATTGAACACTATTGTCCTCTTGGGTGATCATTCAAAAATATATTTTGAGATACCTAGTTTTGAGATTTAGATTCATATACTATATGTTGATCTTTATTTTTGTAATGATTGTTAGATTTTCACTTGAACAATTACTTTCCTCTGGGACTGTAATATATGCATTTTCCTTGAGGACGTGTTATGAAAAATACACATTTGAGGGCGGGTGCTGTTGGCTCATACCTAGCTACTCAGGAGGCTGAGATTTGAGGATCGAAGTTTGAAGCCTGCCTGGGCAAGAAAGTCCATGAGACTCTTATCTCCAGTTGACCACCAGAAAACTGTCAGTGGCCCTGTGGCTTAAAGTAGTAGAGCACTAGCTTTGAGCAAAAGTCTAGGGACTGTGCCCAGGTCCTGAGTTTAAGCCCACACTGAAAAAAAAATGCAGTTTGAGTTTTCCCAATCAGAAGTGTGGAGTTTACTAAAAATTATACTTAAAAGTATTAATTGTGGGGGCTGGGAAGGTGGCTCAGTGGGAGAGTGCTTGCCTTGCATGCATGGGGCCCTGGGTTCGATTACTCAGCACCACATAAACAAAAAGAAAAAAGCTGAAAGTGGCGTTGTGGCTCAAGGGCTTGCCTTGAGCTGAAGAGCTGAGGGACAGCACCCAGGCCCAGAGTTCAGGCCCCACGACCGGACCCCCCACCCCCCAAAAAAAGTATTAATTGTGTTCAAGTATTTGCTCTTATCTATGTTTATAAAGTTTTATATTTCTTGATACAACTTTCTTTTTTGTTTTATTCATATAATTAAATATGTTTATATGATCTGTCATTTTATTTTGTTATCTTAACTGACAAATTTATATTTCCAGTGTTTAAACATAAGGAAATGTAAACCCCTTTTTTCATTTTGGTGGTACTGAGGACTAAACTCAGGGACTCATACTTGCTAGGCAGGAGCTCTGTCCCTTGAGCCACACCTTCAGCTCCTTTGTGTATTGGTTGTTTTCACTTACACCCAGGCTGGCCTGGATGACAGGCACCTACCACTGTACCCTATTAGTTGAGAAGGAGTCTGTGAATTTCTTTTTGCTTAGGCAAAAAAAGTGTCAGGCACTGTAATACTTAATCTCTACCTCAAAAGTAAGCTAGGATTATAGGCTTGAGCTAATACACCTGTCCATTTTCCTTAAATTATTATGTAACCTTTTGTTCCTTTCCCAACTTTTGTCATCATATTTGAATTGCCAGTGGAAATAATATTTTGCCTCTTGATTTGTATTGTAAATTCATTTTATTCTTACTTCTGTGATTAAATTGTTTAGAAATTTATCGCCAGGTATTTATTTTGCCATAAGTTCTTCAGTTTGGTTGTAAAACTTCTCTTAGCAGAATCCCCTGAAAGGACTTAAGAAAATACTGTTCCTTGAATTCTTACATGCTTATTATTGAGGTATGATTTTTGTATTTGAACAATAGTTAGATTAGATTCAAAGCTCTTGAGTCATATTTTCCTTCTTAAATGGTGGTCTGTTTTGTTTTAGAATTAAATCTGAGGCCACCCTAAATTCCGATCTCTTTCTCTCCCTCTCTTTTTCCTCCTCTCTCTCTCCCCTCTCTACCTTCCCCCTTCTTTTTCTCTCCTCTTCTCCCCTTTCCCCTTTCCTTTCTCACAGCTTCCCCCTACCACTCTCTCAAGTATTTTACATGTCAGATTTTTCTGTGGGTATTCCATTAACATGTAGATCTACACTTTAAAATGTCAGCATATTTTTGGAATTATTATTATAAATTATTAAATTATATTAATTAAATATTTGTTCTATTCCTATGACACTATGACAATACTCTTAGGTTCAAATTATTCATATTTGATCAATACTTTTTTTAATCAATGATTTCATCTCCAGTATTCTTTTCTTTTCTTTTTTTTTTTTTTTTTGAGTCCGGTCGTGGGGCCTAAACTCTGGGCCTGGGTGCTGTCCCTCAGCTCTTCAGCTCAAGGCTAGCGCTCTATCACTTGAGCCACAGCGCCACTTCCGGCTTTTTTCTTTTGGCTTATGTGGTGCTGAGGAATTGAACCCAGGGCCTCATGCATGCAAGGCAAGCGCTCTACCACTGAGCCACCTTCCCAGCCCATCCCCAGTATTCTTTATTTTACTTTTCTTGTTCTTTTTTTTGGTCGGTCCTCGGGCTTGAACTCTGGGCTTGGGCACTGTCCCTCTGCTCTTCAGCTCAAGCCGAATGCTCTACTACTTGAGCCACAGTGCTACTTCTGGTTTTCTAGTGGTTTTTTGGAGATAAGAGTCTCACAGACTTTCCTTGCCCGGGCTGGCTTTGAACCGCGATCCTCAGATCTCAGCCTCCTGAGTAGCTAGGATTACAGGCGTGAGCCACCAGCGCCCGGCTTAGTTTTTTTTTTTTTTTAAACAACAACAACAAAAACCAAACAAAAACCTCCCAAACTCTTTGACAGAGTGTTCAGTTACTTTGTGGCAGTATTTTCTATGAGGAAGTGTTTATTTTATTTTGTTTTTGCTTTATTATTTTTCGGTAGCTTCCCTTTTTCTTGTAGTGTCCTATGGATTTGTGTTGCTTTCTTTGTGATAATTCATCTCAGAAATATGTGTAAATTGGTTGACCAGTTGTTTTCTAAAGGTTTATAATAGAAAGGAGCAGAGCCATATTCCATATTAGCCAGTTTTCTTTTCAACTCATGGTTTTTGAATTTGAGTTAATTTTAGCTCTGTCTTTAACAGTCAGTGATGAGGAATTTTTTGCAGTGCAGTTCCTGTATGGGCCAGCAGACAGACTCTTTTGCCAACATGGCTTCTGTGTGATTCCTTATTTAAAGCCAGTTCCTTTGATTTCCAGGTTGAACTGGGTGTATATCTTTTCTGCTTCTGGGGATTTATATTTTATACCTTAGAGGAAGCTTCTTTTTTTTTGGGGGGGGGTCCGGTCGTGGGGCCTGAACTCTGGGCCTGGGCGCTGTCCCTCAGCTCTTCAGCTCAAGGCTAGCGCTCTACCACTTGAGCCACAGCGCCACTTCCGGCTTTTTTCTTTTTTCTTATGTGGTGCTGAGGAATCGAACCCAGGGCCTTGAGCATGCAAGGCAAGCCCTCTACCACTGAGCCACCTTCCCAGCCCCAGGAGAGTGTATTTCTTAAATATAATTTTATTATTATTATTATTCAGTTAATCTATACTGATTAATAATTGCTTTGGGTTTTATTTGTTATTGTTTTTAGTGTTTTAAGGTAGACTCTTACAAGGTAGCTTAAGCTGGCCTTAAACTTGTGATCCTGTTGCCTCTGCCTCTTAAGTACTAGAATTACAGGTATGCTATTACCACGCTTGGGTTCTTTTGGGTGATTGTTTCTTTTTCTTTCTTTCTTCCTTTTTTTTTGGTGCTGGTACTAGGGTGAAAATTCTGGGTGTCTTCGCTCTAGCTTAGCTGTTTTGCTCATAGCTAGCACTTTACTCCTTGAGCCATGCTTTCACTTTGGTGTTTTTGCTAGTTATTTGGAGATACAAGGATTCGTCTTCCTTGGCTGGCTTAGTACCTCAATCCGCAGAGTAGCTAGGATTACAGGAATGAGCCACATGCCCAGCTCCCTCTAAATATTCTTATTTTTTCTCTTTCTTTTTGGTGGTACTAGTGTTTGATTTTGTAAATATCAATAAAATACATTTCAGATTAAATATTGGTGGCCATGACACATTTTAGTAATACTAATCTGTAGAGGGTGATTTGACATTATGTAGCTCTTCTCAGCAAGGAGACTTCCTTTTATAATTATATTACAAGCTTTACCCAGTGACATTCTTCTAATAATCCTTGCCAGTCAGCTTGACAGAGAAAATGGTTGCAGCTAATGTATAGCATCAATTAAACTTAGAGTGGTTCGCTAATAATTGTTTTTGCCATATTGTATTTGATATATTTTGTTGTCACAAAAACACAGACCTGGGCTGGGAAGGTGGCTCAGTGATAGAGTACTTACCTTGCATGCATGAAGCCTTGGGTCCCATTCCTCAGCACCACATAAGCAGAAAAAGCCAGAAGTGATACTGTGGCTCAAGTGATAGAGTGCTAGCCTTGAGCTGAAGAGCTGAGGGACAGTGCCCAGGCCCAGAGTTCAGGCCCCATGACCGACAAAAACAAAAACAAACAAAAACCAAGAAAAACCCACACAAGCCAGGGGCCGGTGGCTCAGGCCTGTGATCCTAGCTACTTAGGAGGCTGAGATCTGAGGATCACAGTTCAAAGCCAGCCCGGGCAGGAAAGTCTATGAGACTTTTATCTCTGATAAATCACCAGAAAACCGAAAAAGGCTGTGTGGCTGAAGTGGTAGAGAGCTCACCTTGAACTGAAGAGCTGAGGGACAGTGCCCAGGCCAAGTTCAAGCCCCACAACTGACAAAAAGAAAGAACAACAAAAACACAGACCTGAGGTTACTTACAATAAATTAGCAATGTGAAGGAAGGAAGGTTCTCTTATGGCAGTGCAGTTTCTTCCCAGTCACCACCAGATGGCAGCGTAACCACAAGTCCAGGGACATTGAAGCACCTAAATAGCTTATAAACATTGTTTATAAAAGAGGTAGTGTAAATGGTTATATCTAAAATAGGTATGCAGTACAGTTGTATAGGAAAATGAAGTACATATTAGCCAAATGGAATACTTGTAGAATTAAAAAAAGTGTAGATGCAATTGAAAAATTGTATTTAATTCAGATATCCTAATAGAATATGTAGGTAATATCTAAGACTCTGAAATCACCAACTTCTTTCTGTATAGTTAGAGACAATTTGGAGTTTGTGGTTAAATTGTTCATTATAGCTCAGTGGCTATGATATTTCTTCAAATTAATTACTGTCAGAATCTGTCCTTCAAAACCAGAGTGTATTTTCCAGCTTTGATATAGAACTTTCTTCATTGTGATTTGCAACTGGTGCAAATTATTTGTAGCTCTTTTCTAGAATACATAGGTTTGTTAAACATTCAGTAAGGTTTTTAAAAAGTTGCGTTTTGAAAAAAAATTTTTTTGTGGTATGGACTTGGGTTTTGAACTCCAGGTCTTAGAAGGTAAGTACTCTATCATTTCAGCCATATATTCAGCCTGTTTAGCTTGCTTTATTAATTAATTAATTAAATTTTTTGGGTCTGGTTGTGGGGCCTGAACTCTGGGCCTGGGCGCTGTCCCTCAGCTCTTCAGCTCAAGGCTAGCGCTCTACCACTTGAGCCACAGCGCCACTTCTGGCTTTTTTCTTTTTGCTATGTGGTGCTGAGGAATCAAACCCAGGGCCTCAGGGATGCAAGGCAAGCGCTCTACCACTGAGCCACCTTCCCAGCCCTTAGCTTTATTTTTTATATATCGTCTGTGCTTCTTCTCTGGTTGGCCTTGGAAGACCATAACCTTGAGTCTTTGCATAGTTGGCATTAAAGATAAGGAGCACCATACCCATCTTGTGTTTAGAGAGGGTCTTGAAAACTTATTTTGCCTAGACTGGCCTTGAACTTAAGTCTTCCTATCTCTGCCTAACAAGTATCTATGATTATAAAGTTGAGCCACTCTGCCTAGTGCTAAGAATTTATTGTTTAATAAGTGCTATATTCAACAGTAATCATTGTGTAATATTCCTAGCTAGATTTAGGACTTAGATGTATGTATAGGTCAGCCATGTTTCTTCCAGATGAAATCTTGCTTGGAGTCCAGGCTTTCATGAAACCTTCATGTAAGGTTTGTGATTGGACTTAATATACTCACTCATACCACAACTGAATTTTTTAATGCTGTTGGTATTATGGTATTTTGTTTTTATTTATTTTGTATTGTTTTCCTCAAATAGTTTTACAAAAGGATTTCAATTTAACATGTTAATTTCTTTGTACATTGTCTCTTGGTCAGTCTCCCCATTCATTATTCTCTTCTCTCATCTATCCCATCCACTCATCTCCTCAAGTTTCCTGTATTATTTTTCACATATGCATTCTCCCACTGTTTTTGTTACTCAGTGTTGTCTTAGACAAAAGAATACTTCTTCCTTCTAATTTAGGGAATAGAAACATTTGTTTCTTTAAAAATGTAAAATAAACTTTTTGAAAAGATTCCCAGTGGCATAGCAAATAGAAGAGAGACTTGACAAACAGGAACACATCAAAATAAAAAAAAATAGCTAAGAAGAAAACAAAAATAAAAAAATAGAAAGACAGCCAACAGACTAGGAGAAGATATTTACCAGCAATACATCCGATAAAGGCCTAATATCCAAATTATATAAGGAGCTCAAGAAATTAATCCCTCCTAAAGCTAACAAACCAATCACTAAATGGGCAAAGGAGCTAAGAAAAGAAGAGGTCAGGATAGCAAAGAAACACATGAGAAATACTCAACATCTCTGCCTATCAAGGAAATGCAAATCAAGTGGATGGATGGACCTAGAGCAAATTATGTTAAAAAGAGGTAAGCCACACTCAGGGCAACATGTGGTGCATATTTTCTCTCTCATGTGGAAGCTAGATCCAAAATAACCCCGGACATCACTCTAACACACACACACACACACACACACACACACACACACACACACACTGAGACTAAATGTGGTGCATATTTTCTCTCTTTCACACACACACACACACACACACACAGTGAGACTAAATGTGGTGCATATTTTCTCTCTCATGTGGAAGCTAGATCCAAAATAACCCCGGACATCACTCTCACACACACATACATACACACACACACACACACACACACACACAGAGTGAGACTAAAGGAGGATACTCTTAGGGGAACACAAAGGCACATGGCCTGTACCTCTGATCAGAAAACAATATTTATTGAAATGAACTCCAGGAAATTGAAATGAGAGTTTTTTTTAATGTTTTTGTCTTCTTTTTGTCTTGTTTGTTGATTTATCTGTCTTTGGAAGGGTAAGGGGGGGGCACATGATTGGAGGACCAATGGTGAACAAACATAAGAACGGTATTCATTAGATACTATGTGGAAAATGAACTATACAACTTGTGGGTGGGAATGGGAGGGAAAATCTGGGAGAGTGATGGAAGTAGTGAGATTGCTCAAAAAGAAATGTACTCATCTGACTTATATAACGGTACCTACTTTATAGTAACAGTAAAAACAGAAATGTAAAATGTTTCCTAGACATTGTAGGAAATGATAAAGCATACTTTTAACAGATCTCTTTCATATTATAAAACAATCTGTTGTTGCTGGAGGGGCTGGGTTACAACCCTCTGGACTTGGATTTTCTTCTCTCTCAGCTGGATGAAGTCTTAAAAATACATCTCCATATTTCCTATACACAGAGTTCTGTCTTCCAAGGTGGAGTGAAATTACTTTCTTCTTTGATTGATTGATTGATTTTAGTGTACTGTGGTTTGAACACCTTCCTGCTCCTTCTCCTTTCTTGGAAAAACTCAAAGCCTGGTGCTTGCTAGGCAGGCACCCTCCTATTTGAGCCACATCTCCAGTCCTCTTACTTATTCTTCCTCCTGCCCTCCCCCTCTTTTTCTCTTAGTTATTCTTTTCTTTTCCTTTTTTTCTTTTTTGTCATGGGGCTTGAACTCTGGGCCTGGGTGCTGTCCCTCAGCATTTCAGCCCAAGGTGAGCACTCTACCACTTGAGCCACAGTGCCACTTCCGGTTTTCTGGAATTCAGAATATTCAGAGATTGGGTGTTGTCTCTTATCTATTTTGGAGATTAAAGTTTCATGGACTTTCCTGCCTGGGCTGGCTTTGAACTGTGATCCTCAGATCTCAGCTTTCTTTTTTTTTTTTTTTTTTTTTTGGGTTCGGTCGTGGGGCTTGAACTCTGGGCCTGGGCGCTGTCCCTCAGCTCTTCAGCTCAAGGCTAGCACTCTACCACTTGAGCCACAGTGCCACTTCCGGCTTTTTTCTTTTTGCTTATGTGGTGCTGAGGAATCGAACCCAGGGCCTCAGGCATGCAAGGCAAGCGCTCTACCACTGAGCCAACTTCCCAGCCCGAGATCTCAGCTTTCTGAGTAAGTAGGATTACAGGCGTGAGCCACCAGCACCTGGCTCTCTCAATTATTCTTTATCCTTGGCCTCTGGCCTGTATTGGGTGCCAATGTAATACAAGATACTATGATTCTTCTTCTTTTTTTTAGAAACCCTTGGAACATTTCTTGGTTGTAAAATGACCCATTTCCATTCTCTCACTAAACATTCACAGGCCACACTTAATGGCCTGTTTCTTATATCAGGTAAGTATCAGGTGTGAGGCTATTCTAAGCTAAATCTTAAGCTTTAGGTAAAGTAAGTGTTGTCTAGAAAAGACTGGAAATATCCTCTGTTTGCACTGTCCATTATCATAGTTACTAGCCATGTGTAACCTTTTTACTTTTTATTCTTTGTGGCAGGCCTGGGGCTTGAATTCAGAGATTGAGTGCTATCTCTCATCTTTTTTGCTCAAAGCTCACCTTCTATCACTTGAGCTATGGCTCCACTTCTGGCTTTTTGGTGGTTGATTCAAGGTAAAAGTTTCACAGACTTTTCTAACTAGGCTACCTTCAGAGATCCTTAGATCTTTAGCCTTCTGAGTAGCTAGGATCACATAATATAACTCTTGAGAATTTAGGACAGTTTGAGGAATTTGAATTTCATTTTCATTAACTTAAATGTAGCCACGCATTGCTAGTGACTTTTGTATGGGAGGATGGGGTTCTAGATAGCAACAGAACGAGTATAGTTTTTCTTAAACTATAAGAACAGTGATCCTTTTAGATCTGAAAAGTGGGCCTTCTCTGCTCTTGCATGTGCTCCTATGTGAGTTCCACAAGGGAAGGTAAGAGAGCAAAGAAAAATCACTTTGGCCAATCACTTGCTCCTCTCTGGGCTGGTAGATATCACAGCTGGATTTCCCTCAGACTCCTCTGTAGATTGAGTAATTATTAGGCTACTATACTATTAGACTTTGTTCCTGATAGTGAGGACTTTCCATTTAATTGAGGATAATATAGTAAGTAGAAATTCAATATAACTTATAGTATGAGCCATAAACAGTACAAAGTACAGATTAGTTCTATCTTAATTATTGTTATTATTTTACTGTGCATTCATCTACTTGTTTTCTTTTATCTTCTTTCTGTTTCTTTAGAGTTTAAAGCATTTAAAAGCATTTAAAAGTTATATAAAGTATGACTTTAATACTACTAAGTAGGACAGCATTTAGCTATATTTTGTATAGATATGTTTTTGGAAATTCAGATTATATAGTATATACATTACTATATTTCAGGTACTCATAGTAGCTTGTAAATTCCAATTTTGGAATTCTCTTGAGAATTTGTCAATTCTTTTTGTTTTCTGAATTTGTAGACAGTTTCAAACATACACAAAAGTATATAGAAAGATGTAATTGCTGTATTCCTAATACTCAACTTTAGTAATGATCAATTCATTGCCAGTGTTGTTTCAGTTACAGCCTTACTCACTGTCTCAGAACCTTAATAATTTTTTTTGAGACTGGGTCTTTACATGTAACCTAGGCTTGCCTCTTAAGTGGAGATCCTCATGAGTCTCCTGAGATTATAGGCATAATGGTACACACTGACTCATAATTCAAAACAAAAATATTCATGTACATATCTCTACTAAAGAAAATACCTAAAATGATAATCTTATTAACATTGTATATCCAGTTAGTATTCAGATTGATCTGTGTGTGTGTGTGTGTGTGTGTGTGTGTGTGTGTGTTTGTGTGTGTGTGTGTGGTGTATTCCTCAGTTTGTTGAAATTGAGATTCAAATAAGGGCTATTTGATATCATTAGTTAATATGTCGCTTACACGACATAGTATAGTACTTTATCAGTTCTGCCTCTGTACACTGTTTGTTATCTGTCCATATATTGATTGTTGAATGGATGAGATCCCAGTGATGTTTTAACATCTGACAGTATTGGTAGTGGTGTTTTAAAGGAATCAATTTTCCTTTGTTCTCCAGATGCCTCCTTGTGCTCAGAGTATTATTAAAGTGAATTCAGCACATACTTCTCATAGATTCTGATAGGGAGAGATGGTGATGATGTTACTGCTGATTTCAACAACAGTAGAAGAGGACTTAGAGTTTCATGTTTCTGAGATGCCTGGCCCTATGCATTTATTCCCAGTGAATTATTCCTTTCTCCTCTGCCCTCCATCACCCAGAATATTCTGTGGTATATATATCATGTACATGCATATCCTGATTATCATGTGAGAATCTGTGTTATTTGATAATCACATCTATTATTTACAACCACTTGAATTTTAAAAAGTTTGTTGAGGAAAAGAAAATTTGGTTCCTAAACTACAAATAAATATACAGGATGGTATACTTTCAAGTTTAATAACTATGTTCTTTTAATGAAAAGCTCTCTAACATTACCATAGTGATTCAGTTGCTGAAGTATTTTATTATTTGGTATTTTACTCTTGGCCTCTAGGATATTCAGTTATAATAGTCATTGCCTGTAAGCAGATATACACATTCCAAAATTACATGAGTAAAAATTACTAGTATCATCATCATCATCATCATCATCATCTTTGTTGGTGCTTGATCCTCAGAGTGATGATACTGAGAATAGTATATTCTTTTAAGAGGTGGAACTGAATAGGAATTTTAAGTTCTTGGGGGTGTGCCCTCAAAGAGGACAACTCTTTCCTCTTTCTATTTTGTTTCACTTCCTGGTTACAAGTTGAGCAGTTTTGTTTAGCTATGTGCCTCCAGCATGGTGTTCTTATCATAAGCCTAAAGCAGTAGGGGCCATTTGATTGTGGACTCAAACCTTCAAAGCTGTGAGCCAAAATATACCATTGTTTATTCCATGCCTTCTCTCTGTGATGGGCAGTATGTATGTAAGGTCTGCACTGGGACACTTCCCCACCTCTTGGCTAAGTTTCTGCCCAGTATCTGTTACCTAGGAAACTGGCAGACCTGGAAGCAGTCACCTTCTGCTCCTGCTAGGTCACATCTTGGGCCACCTCTGGTCATATGCCTCCTGTCTGACCTTAGGAGGGTCCCGGACCCTGAGGTCACATCCAGATCCAGTGTGGCCACACCTTTCCCCCACCTGGCCACACCTCTTCCTGGCCTTGGCCTAGATAAGTCTTGGTCCAGGGGTGGATTACCTTTTCTTTTTCAGCTATGCCTCTCCACCAAGCACGGTGGGGGCAGCAGTTTGGTAAATAAACTTCTTTTCCTGCCTGAATAGCACAAGATATCTCTTCATCAGCTACCTAATGAAACCACCTATTTAATATACCTTACAGTGTACATGGGTGAGCATGCCTTTTTAATGGATAAAGTAGCCAATGGAAGATTAAATCTGACTCCCTGTATTTAAAAGTAGGGGGACTTTAAACTTTTATTGAAGACTTCCTTCTTTTATTGAAACATAATATATAATCTGTAGTGCCAAAAGTTTATGGAATAAGTTATGGCAAACTGAGTACACCCATTTATAGCACCCAGCTAAATAAACCAAGATTGTGACTACTGTATTCCAGGAATTCCCTACATGTTCACTTCTAGTCACTTCATACCATGCCATTCCTGGAAGCGGTTAGGGAATCATTCAGGTAAAAGTGAAAATTAAAGTTTTAGTTTATTTATGTATTTATTTATGTTGGTCGTGGGGCTTGAACTCTGGGCCTGGCTCTGTCCCTCAGCTCTTCAGCTCAAGGCTAGTGCTCTACCACATGAGCCACAGTGTCACTTCCGGTTTTCTGAGTGGTTTATTGGAGATAAGAGTCTTTCCAACTTTCTCCCCCGGGTATCTTTGAACTGCAATACTCAGATCTCAGCCTCCTGAGTAGCTAGAGTAACAGGCATGAGCCACTGGCTCCCGGCTATGAAAATTGAAGTTTTAAAATTGATCAAATTTATTCATGGAGAGTCTAAAGTAAAGGAATAAAAAATAAGAGTTGAGGCCTAAATCTTGGTGCATCATCACATTTTGAGACTATAGGTACTGTAGTTTGAGTATGTCACCCAAGGGTTCATATATTGGGAGTTTGTTCCCCAGTGTGACAATGTGAGAGAGGTGGAGTTTAGTGAGAGGTCATTTAGAATATTGCTGTAGGAAGGAATTAAATTTATAGTTCTAATGACATTCTCAATTGGTTTCCTCAAGACTGATGTGTTATAAAAGAATGAACCTGGCCCCTTGCTGTACTCTGGCATCAGGTTTCAGCATGTGATCTCTCACTCATGCTCCTGACTGTAATGCTATTCAACAGGACATTCTCACCAAAGCAAGCCAGTGTTGACATTATGCCCTTGAACCTCTAGAACAATGAACTAAATACACTTTAACCTGTAAAGCAATCAGTATCTGTTGAGAGAAAATTGTAAAACTATAAGACTACCATTGAGAAGAAAGTTGGTACAAAGAAGCATGGCGAGTTTGGGTGTAGCTCAGGTGATAAGGGTGAGGATTATAGTTTCAAACAAATTATGGAGTAAACTTTGTTTGATATTTGTGGATAGGGTAATATAGAAGTAGAAATTTTTATTTCTCATTTATTTCTGTGTTTTTAGTACCTAGAACATTGCTTGGCATATTGTAGGCACTTTGTAAATATTTGTTGACTGAATATATGAGTGGAAAAATGGAGTAATTGAATGTAGACTCAAGAAGTATACTCTTTGGGGGAAGTTTAAAGGTAAAAAAAGAAAGGAAAGGAAAATTGTACATTGATAAGAGCCATGGGAGTTTTGTTTTGTTTTTATTTTTTTTCATTTTTATTCTTATTTTATGAAGCCTTGTGGTTGCAGGTACTCTATCACTGGTCATGCTCCCTGCCTTTTTGCTTTATTTTTTGGATAGGGTTTTGTGCTTATGCCTAAGCTGGCTTGGAATACCATCCTGTTTATGCTTTATGCATAGGTGGGATGACAGGTGTGAACTGTGGTACCCAGTCTTCCTTAAACCTTGATCCTTCTGATCTCTGCTTCTGGAGTAGGACTATGAGCCACTATGCTCAGTCTGTTTGTAAAATTTATTTATTGGTAGTACTGGAGACTGAACTCAGTTCCTCTTGCAAGGCCAGGAATTCTACCACTTGAGCCATTTTCCATTGGTATCTTCCAAGTAGTGGCTTACTTTATGCTTAGGCTAGCCAGGGCTGTGATCTTCATACTTCTTCTCTATATTGCTGGGGACAACAGGCACCTGCCAAGCACCCAGCCATTATATTTCTTCTGTAGCTGGGATAACAGGTGTGTGCCACCACAGCAAGACATTGAAATGGATTCTTAGGCAGTTTTATGCCTGGGCTGGCCTTGAACTATGATTTCCCAATCTTTACCTCCCAAGTAGCTAGGATAACAGAATTGAGCTATTGTATCTAGCTTATTTGTTTACTTTTTAATGTGTGATTTTTATTTTGTTTTTAAATTAACTTTTCATTACCATTTATTAGTAGTACAAAAGTTTCTTCTGTAACTTTCCCACATATGTATATAATGCATCCTAATTAATCTCATCACCTTTATCACTGCCCTTTTCCTGTTCCCTTCTTAAAATAATTACAAGCTTTTTGTTCTTTATTCTCTTCCTCTTCCTCCTCCCCCCCCTCCTCTTCCTCCTGCTCCTTCTTCTCTTCCTCTTCTTTCTGCCTGAGACTTGGACTCAAACTCAGTACCTGCTGCTTTTGATTATTGGCTAATGCTCTACCAACTGAGCCATGCCTCCAGCCCCTTATTCTATTCTTTTTTCTTTTTCTGGTCATGGGGCTTGAACTCTCGGTCTAGGTGCTGTCCCTCAGATCTTCAGCTTAAGGCTAATGCTCTGCTACTTGAGCCACAGTGCCACTTCCAGTTTTCTGAGTGGTTTATTGAAGATAAGAGTCTCATGGACTTTCCTGCCTCTTCTGGCTTTGAACCTCAGATCTCAGCCTCCTGAGTAGCTAGGATTATAGCTGTGAGCCACTGGTGCCAGGCTTTTGCTCTAGTCTTGTATTTGCAAATAAACTGCTTTAAGCAATATTGATCCTAATTTACCTTTTTAAATTAGCGTCTGTCTGTCTGTCTGTCTGTCTCTATCTATCTCTCTATCTCTCTATCTCTCTATCTATCCATCTATCCATCTATCCATCTATCCATCTATCCATCTATCCATCTATCCATCTATCCATCTATCCATCTATCCATCTATCTATCTATCTATCTATCTATCTATCTATCTATCTATCTATCTATCTATCTATCTATCATTTTTCCTGGCAGTACTGGAGTTTGAACTTAAAGCCTTACCGCTAAGTAGTCTCCACTAATCCTTGTTTATTTATTTTTGTGACACACCTCTACCTACCTGAATTTTCTTTTTAAAAAATTTTAAAAAATCTTATTAAGTAGTTGTACAAAGAAATTACAATTCCATATGTCAGGTTATGAGTACATTACTTCTTGATCAATGCCACCCCTATCATTCTCCATTTCCCCCCTCCTATCCCTACCCTCAAGTTATGTAGTTCAATTTTTATATAATGCACAATGAATATAATGACTGAATTTGTTCATCCTTGCTCCCTCCATTCATGTGTGCCAGCCTATTATTTGTTTATTTTTATTTATTTTTGTGCTAGTCCTGGGGCTTGAACTCAGGGATCAGATGCTATTCCCGAGCTTCTGATGCTCAAGGCTAGCTCTGTATCTTTGACCCACAGCTTCACTTCTGACTTTTTTTTTTTTTTTGGTCTAGTGGAGATAAAGAATCTCACAGATTTTCCTGCCTGGGCTTCTTCTGTCATTCTCAGATCTCATCCTTCTGAGTAGCCAGGATTACAGGTGTGAGTCACTGGTTCCTGGCTTTATTTATTTAAAATTTATTGTAAAGGTGATGTATAGAGGGGTTACAGTTATATAAGTCAAGTAAAGAGTACGTTTCAGTTTGTTTATTTTTAATGAAAGAAAACCTTAGATTTTCCTGGGAATTGTGAACAGATTTAGACCAGGTTACAATATGCTAGTAGACTCAATAGAGAAGGGATGTTGAGAGCAAACTCAAGACATAGAAGGTATAGAATTGGGATTATAGCACAGGCCAAACAATAAAGAGGAGGAAGCCTGATGCTTCTCTGGACATAAGAAAGAACTGGAATAAGTGAACTGTTTCTACACAGAATGCAGAGTAAATACTAGTATGCAGTGCATTCCTACCAAGTGGTAGTTTCAGTTGGGTGAGGTAATTTGCCGTTGTTACTGACATGCTTCTCATTTCTCTATCTCACAGCTCTCAAAGCAGAGGCACTCATAATTCTTTGTGATCCTTCTCCAGCCTTTCTCTTTCACCTTTGTCCCCTCTGTCCCCACAGTACACTCATTGCTTAAATGACTGACTCTGTTCCTGGGAAAGATTTGCACTGTCTGGATGGTGGGCAGTCTCTAACAGGTTTTTGCAGGTGTTTTTCTCAGAATTGTTGAGAAAATAGGTCTGCAGGAAACAATCACTTGCTTCTTGGAAGCATACCCATGCCCCAGTTTGATAAAGACAAAGTTACTGTACCTATTATCCAAATGTCTAGTATGTGAGTGAGCGAGTGAGTGAGTGAGTGTGTGTGTGTGTACTCCTGGCCTTGAACTTGCTATGTAGGCAACTGAGTATGTAGGCAACTATGTACCACTGAGCCATTTCTCCAGTTCTTTTTTTTTTTTTGCCAGTCCTGGAAATGCTTGAACTCAGGGCCTGGGGCACTGTCCCTGAGCTTCTTTTGCTGAAGGCTTGCACTCTACCACTTCAGCCACAGCTTTACTTTCGGCTTTTTCTGTTTATGTGGTACTGAGGAATTGATGCATACTAGGCAAGCACTTTACCAGTAAGCCACATTGCTAGCCTTTTTTTTTTTTTTTGCCAAACAGATTTGAACAGAGAGCCTTGTGCTTATTAGGTAGGCATTCTTCCACTTGAGCCACACCTCTATCTCAGCTTTAATTTTTTGGACAGAGTCTCATGGTTTACAAGCCATTCTGGACTGCAAATCTATTTGTGCCTTTTGTGTAGTTGGATGATAGATACCAGCTTCGGTGCCCTTTATTTTATTTTATTTTTATTGAGATGAGAATCTCACCAACTTTTTGCCCAGGCTGGCCTTGAACTGTGATCTTGATGTCTACCTTCTCAGTAGCAGAGATTATGGACATGACACTATACTCCACTTAGTGCCTTTCTATTGTTATGATTCTATTGTTGATTCTCATATCCTGCCTCCTACTGTAGTAGAAGACAAAGAATTACTGTATGCTTGAAATGGAAAGTAAAACAAAACAAACAACCTTGCTTGTTTTTAAACCTTTTCCCATACCCAAGCACATGAAAGTAGATCTTGTTAGATGCATCTTAGCTCCCTCTAGTATAGCTACTGCTGTCTTCAAATTTTCACCTTAAAGGAATAATTTATCACCCTCACATCCGTGCTATGCATAACACATCTTTATTAGCTAATGTTTCATGACTGCGTATGAGTGTACTTATTTTGTGTAGTACTCTATTGTGACCTCTTTATACAGGGAATGTATTCCAAGATGTTGAGTGGATGCCTGTATTCACATTAAAGTACTGAACGTGTATATATGTATATGTGTGTATATATATATATATATACATATATATACATATAGCTGTCTCTCTCTATAAAGTACATATGTACATATATATACACACACCTATGATAGAGCTTAATTTATATGCAGTAAGATATTACAGTAACAACGAATATAAAATCACAAGGCTCCTGAGTGACTAAAACATATATGTGTGGGTAGATATTCTGGACATAGGGAAACTTCACTTCCTGAGTATCAGGAGGGAATAGGATAATATAAGATTTTTATTACATATCACAACAACATGTACTTTTAAACTAAGGGAGCTGGTGGCTCATACTTTTAATCCTAGCTACTCAGGAGACTGAGATCTGAAGATTATGGTCCAAAGCCAGCCCAGGCAGGAAAGTTTGTGAGACTCTTTTATCTCCAATTAACCACCAGAAAACCGAAAGTGGAGCTATTGGCTCAAAGTGATAGAGTCCTTGAGCAAAAGATTTCAGGGACAGAGCCCAGGCCCTGGGTTCAAGCCTCATGACCTACCAAGAAAAAAAAATAAAGCAAGCAAACAAAAAAACTCAATGCAGCTTCTATTTAACACTTTGGGACTGCTGTTGACTGTAGAAGACTGCAGAAGGAAACCTTGGGTAAGGAGGACTGATAGGCTTTATTCTTGCATTCTGTTTTTCTTTAATTCCATGCTTAAGCTTCCCCAGGATTGCTGCCACCTTCAGGTGAGGTTTTGTGGTAGATGGTGCTGCAAAGCTTAACCCAGCTTGCCTGTTACATCATTTCAGTAACACATTCTCCAAATAACATATACCTATATTATTATGTCCATTTCTTAATCAAATATGATCAATAGACTATTAGTTTAGACTAAACATATATTTTCTAATGTTAAATTACATATGCAAAGGAAAATAGGATAACTTTTTTTTTTTTTGGTCATGGGACTTGAACTCTGCGCTTGGGAGCCGTCCCTGCGCTCTTCAGCTCAAGGCGAGCACTCTACTGTTTGAGCCACTTCTGGTTTTCTAGTAGTTTATTGGAGATAAGAGTCTTACGGACTTTCCTGCCAGGGCTGGCTTTGAACTGTGATCCTCAGATCTCAGCCTCCTAAGTAGTTACGATTACAGGCATGAGCCATTGGCACCTGGCTTAGGATAACTTCTATGTATACCTTTTGGAGTTATGCCATCCTTCATAGGATAGTAGAGAAGTATGAGTGATTAATTTTAGTAGTTTTAGTTATCACAAGGTAATATATATTTAACTTTTTTTTTGTTGCTGTTGGTTGTGGGGCTTGAACTTGGGGCCTGGGCACTCTCCCTGAACTTTTGTGCTCAAGGCTAATGCTCTATCACTTTGAGCCATTTTATATTTTTGTGTTTTTGGTTTTTTGCCAGTCCGTGGGGCCTGAACTCTAGGCCTGGGAGCTGTGCCTCAGCTCTTCAGCTCAAGGCTAGCACTCTACCACTTGAGCCACAGTGCCCATTCTAGCTTTTTCTGCTTATGTGGTGCTGAGGAATCGAACCCAGGGTCTCAAGCACACAAGGCAAGCACTCTACCACTGAACCACCTTCCCAGCCTCATCTTCTTTTATCCTTTTTGTTATCCCAAAGCCCTCTGGCTGGTACTTACTCCCTTCCCCAAACAGCGCCAATTTCTCTTTCCTCATCCATTCCCCTAAGAAAACAATTTTAGCAATGATTGTTGCTTATAATAATAAAAGAATTCCAAGATGCAGAACTGGCCTTCACTTTTTGAGAATACTCTTGTCATTTGTGATAAAATGGTAATAGCAAGCCTTTCAACCTTTTTGAAGCTCTTTTTCCAGACTAGTACTTTTTTTTTAAAAACTCTGTCCATCTCCCCAGGTGCATTTTAAACAAACTATAGCCATATAGATTCCATTATCAGAAAATAAATATTTGCCTTTTGGCTTCTATTTCCTCTTGTCTTTTAACATACATTTGAAAATAGTGTGGTGTGTGGACAGAAAGGATTAGGTGTATGTAAATGGGTTTGTGCTAAGCCAGTCACGGTAAATGTTCAGGAATGATCACAGCATTATGAGTTCTGAGGTGAATAAATGATAAGAACATCAGGAGTGTCCAGTTTTACAAATGTACCTTTTTGCTGACAGTGATTTTTGTGACTACTGTATTCCAGCTGTTGAAAATGGACAGATAGATGTGTTAAGGCTGTTGCTTCGACATGGAGCAAATGTTAATGGATCTCATTCTATGTGTGGATGGAACTCTTTGCACCAGGCTGCTTTCCAGGTAATCTCTGAATTTATTATTTCATTTCCATGTAAATTGTGTGTTTTACCCCTTTAAGATGACCGTTTTATACGGTTTTTGCTTCCTACTTGCCTATGATTTATGATGGTTAGTGCAGCACAGAAAAGGCAGTCTAAATGCTAATGATCATTCTGAATATGCTGTAGTAGCTGTAGCAGCTTTGGGCTATAGGGATTACCTAAGTTTTTAAAATCTTGATAGCATAGTTAAGAAATCATCTGAATATTTGTGATATAAATTGGTAAAGTGTAGTGGCTTATTTTATGGTAGTGTGTTAAGAAGCTGTGATTATTCCTTAGTGCTTTGGTTAGAAAAATATTTTTGCAGGACTTTGTAAGGATTATAATGCCAAGAGATCACTAATTAACATATTTATATTTAATGGGTTAATTAGAGATAGATGATAGACTGATTGGTTCCTTCTTCCCCAACCAGTACTACAATACTGTTTTGTTTTTCTTCAAAAAGGAATTCAGAAAATGCAATAAGAAAAGATAATGCCTTCTATTTTTGTTGTTTTCATTTATTTAAAATCTGAATCTGTGCTTTAGGGAAATGCTGAAATAATAAAATTGCTCCTTAAAAAGGGAGCAAATAAGGAATGTCAGGATGACTTTGGAATCACAGCTTTATTTGTGGCTGCGCAGTATGGCAAGCTAGAAAGCTTGAGAATACTTATTTCATCAGGTAAGATTAATACATTAGCCTTTGTACTGCTATGATCATGACTTTTAACTTCATATATTTGTTGGAAGAGTCATTCTTGATTTAAGTATAAATCAGATTATAATATATGGTTTTATATGAGTGGTAAATGAGAAATATACAAGTTGATTTATGAGCCTGGTTATTATTGTCTATTACTAGCAATGCAATGCACAGCTACTAATTTATCTGAGTAGTAACATAATGATCTATCACTAGGGCAGGTTTATTGGCAAATTGAGTGATGACGCTGTTGTTTTCTATAGGGACCAGAGCACTTAACAACTTCTAGGGTACAAGTGTGGTGTGGGTTTATTTTATTAGGTCGTTAATTAGTGCATTAAACTTTTTGAGTTGCATGTTTTGATACTCATCTAATTATTTAAATGGGTTTATTTCAAAGCATGTTTATACCTTATTATGCTAATAGCAACAGGAATCTATGATGGTGTTGAGATGGTATTCTTAGTTTATGTGACACTTCTGAGACGAGAAATGTTTATTGTATATGGGTCTGTAAAGCCCTCCCATATAGTGTATCTGCTTCCTTGCTGCTAAACTGTTGAACATAGGTAAGGGAGAGAAATACCATGACATATGCTGGCAGGGAA
>NW_012267253.1:12900649-12905449 GCF_000151885.1 Dipodomys ordii | reverse complement strand
CCTCAGCTCTTCAGCTCAAGGCTAGCGCTCTACCACTTGAGCCACAGCGCCACTTCCAGCTTTTTCTGCTTATGTGGTGCTGAGGAATCGAACCCAGGACCTCATGCATTCAAGGCAAGCACTCTGCCACTGAGCCACCTTCCCAGCCCTCAACAAATTTTTTATAGGTACATTTTGATGAAATCTTTTTTCAAATACATATTTTTTTCTTTTTTTGGGTCCGGTCATGGGGCCTGAACTCTGGGCCTGGGCACTGTCCCTCAGCTCTTCAGCTCAAAGCTAGCGCTCTACCACTTGAGACACAGCGCCACTTCCGGCTTTTTTCTTTTTGCTTATGTGGTGCTGAGGAATCGAACCCAGGGCCTTGAGCATGCAAGGCAAGTGCTCTACCACTGAGCCACCTTTCCAGCCCCTTCAAATACATCTTTTTTAAACTTAAGAATTCTAGGTGCTGTCAGGTGCTGGTGGCTTATACCTATAATCCTTTCTACTTGAGAGACTGAAATCTGGGGATTGTTCAGAACTAGCCCAGGCTGACAAATCTGAGAGATTAAAAAAGAAATTGCCATTTAACCAGCAAAAAAAGCCACTGGAGAGATGGCTAAAATGGTAAAGTGCCAGCCATGTTGGAAAAGGCCCTGGCACAAGAATAAAAGAATTGCAGGTCCCTGAGTGTTTTGAGTGCTTTGCCCAGGATCTACAAACTTTCTGGCTGAATCAGGGCTTAGACTCAGGCCTTCTGACTTTTTTTTTTGTGCCAGTTACCAGGGCAGACTTTTCTGCCTGTGCTGACTTTAAACCTTGATTCTCAGTACTCAGGTTTCTGCTGAGTAGTTGGGATTATAAGTATGAGCTACCAGTGCCTGGCACCTTTTGATATGTGATGTTCTTTCTTATACTATGTCATATTCTTGAAGTTCATCTTAATTTGGTTTATGACTTCTAGTCCTGTGATTTTCAGTTATTACCCTTTTTTTTTACTAACATTTTGTATAAAATAAAACTGCATATTAATGGCTGTCTCATGCCAAGTCTCTTGGCACCTGGAACTCTACCACTTGCTTTGTTTTGTCCTTTTATTTTTTTCTCTTTTCTCTGAATTGTTATGAATGACAGATTGAAAAGGCATATAAGACTGTTTATAATATAACTTGGTATATTTCCAGTTCTTAATAGTTTCAGTGAGATATCTATCAGTTTTTCAACTTTTCCACTTGTAGTCTTACAGTATTACTTATTCTTTCTTTTTTCTTTTTCTTTTGTTGGTTGTGGGGCCTGAACTTGAGGTCTGGGTGCTGTCTCAGTTCTTTTCCTCAAGGTTAGCACTCACTTTGAGCCACAACTCTACTCCTTCATGTTTTTATTGACCATTTTTACTTTTTCTGAGAAGTTTCTATTTAGCTTTTCTTGGGGGGGGCGTTATTTAATCTTTGGGGGTTTAGTTTTATGAGCTCCTTGCATATTATAGTCATTAGGCTCTTGTCTAGCAGAGATCTTCTCTCATCCTGCCCAAAAGTGGGATTGCTGGGTCATAGGGGAGCTCTATGTGGAGTCTCTTGAGGAACCTCCATACTGCTTTCCAAAGTGGTTGAACAAGTTTACACTCCTACCAACAATGCAGTGGGTTCCCTTCTCTGGCCACATCCCCTCCAGCATCTATAGTTATTATAGTTCTTTTTTTTTTTTTTTTGACCTGTTGTGGGGCCTGAACTCTGGGCCTGGTCGCTGTCCCTCAGCTCTTCAGCTCAAGGCTAGCACTCTACCACTTGATCCACAGTGCCACTTCCACCTTTTTTCTTTTTGCTTATGTGTTGCTGAGGATGAGGAATCGAACCCATGTCCACAGGCATGCAAGGCAAGCGCTCTACCACTGAGACACCTTCCCAGCCCTAGAGTTCTTGATTGTAACTATTCTAACTGGGGTGAGGTGGTATCTCAATGTTGTTTTGTTTTTGTTTTTGTTTGTTTTTTGGGTCCACTTGTGGTCCTGAACTCTGGGCCTGGGTGCTCTCCCTCAGCTCTTCAGCTCAAGGCTAGCACTCTACCACTTGAGCCACAGCGCCACTTCCGCCTTTTTTTTTCTGCTTATGTGGTGCTGAGGAATCGAACCCAGGGCCTCAGGCATGCAAGGCAAGCGCTCTACCACTGAGCCACCTTCCCAGCCCCCTCAATGTTGTTTTGATTTGGATTTCTTTTATGGCTAGAGAAGTTGAGCATTTCTTCATATGTCTATTGGCCATTCTTATTTACTCTTCAGAGAAGTTTCTCTTTAAGTCTTTAGTCCACTTATTTATTGCGCACTTGTTTCTTTGAGGATTTGTTATTGGGGGCTTTAATTTTTTGAGTTCCAAGTGTATTTTAGATATGAGACCATTATCTGTTGTATGGCTAGTGTAGATCTTCTCCCAATCCATGGGCTTTCTATTGATCTTGCTAGCAATGTCCTTTGCCATGCAGAAGCTCTGCAATTTCATGCAATCCCATTTGTCCAACCTTTCTTTGATTTGTTGTATTTCTGGGACTCTATTAAGAAAATTTTGGCCTGTGCCAAGGAGACCTAGGGTTTCTCCTATTTCATCCTGTAATGTTTTCAGAGTGTCTGCCTTGACTCTGAGGTCTTTGATCCATTTGGAGTTGATTCTGGTGCAGGGTGATATATAAGGATCTAGCTTTAGTTTTCTACAAGTGATTAACCAATTTTGCCAGCACCATTTACTGAAGAGGCTGTCTTTCTTCCATTCTCTTGTTTTAGCTCCCTTATCTAAGATTAGATGGCTGTAGGTCTGTGGGTTCATTTCTGGGTTTTGAATTCTATTCCATTGGTCCTGAGGTCTGTTCTTGTGCTAGTACCAAGCTGTTTTGATTACTATGGCTTTGTAATAGAGTTTGAAATTTGGCATTGATATTCCTCCAGAACTGTTCTTTCTGTTGAGTATTGTTTTTGCTATTCGGGGTCTTTTATTGTTCCATATGAACTTTTGGATTACTTCTTCTATTTCCTTGAAGAATGAGGTTGGAATATTGATAGGTATCACATTGAATTTGTAGGTAGCCTTTGGAAGTATTGCCATTTTCACGATGTTGATCCTTCCAATCCAGAAGCATGGGAGGTTTTTGCCACTTCCTAAATTCTGTTTTGATTTCCTTTTTCAAATTTTTAAAGTTTTCATCATAGAGGTCCTTCACTTGTTTGGTTAAATTAATTCTTAGGTATTTTATTTTTTTGTGGGACTATTAAAAATGGAGTTGCTTTTCTGATTTCAGCTGTGCTCTTCTCATTGTTGGCATACAGAAAAGCCATTGATTTTTGAGAGTTAATTTTATACCCTGCTACTTTGCCAAAGTTTTGAATCAGCTCAAGTAATTTGGTAGTGGAGTCCGTGGGATTCAAGATCATGTCATCTGCAAAGAGGGAGAGTTTTACTTCTTCTTTCCCTATTTGGATCACCTTTATGTTTGCATCTTGTCTTATTGCTGTAGCTAGGCATTCTAATACTAAATTGAAGATAAGTGTAGAGAGTGGACATCCTTGTCTCATTTCTGAGTTTAGAGGAAATGGCTTTAGTTTTTTACCATTAAGTATAATGCTGGCGGTAGGTTTGTTATATACAGCCTTTATTGTATTGAGGAATGTTCTATGCATTCCTAATTTTTCCAGAGCCTTCATCATAAAGGAATGTTGGATCTTCTCAAATGCTTTTTCTGCATCTATTGAGATAATCATGTGGTTCTTACCCTTGCTCTTGTTGATGTGATGAATTATATTAATTGATTTTCGTATACTGAACTAGCTTTGCATCCCTGAAATGAATCCTGTTTGATTGTGGTGTATGAATTTTTGGATGAATTGTTGAAGTCGATTGGCCAAAATTTTGTTGAGGTTTTGTATCGATATTCATCAAAGAAATGGGTGTGTAGTTCTCTTTCTTTGATGAGTTCCTGCCTGGTTTTGGGATGAGGGTTATGATGGCTTCATAGAAAGAGTTCGGTAGTGAGCTTTCTCTTTCAATTTCATTAAAGAGTTGAAAGAGTATTGGTGTGAGTTCCACTTTGAAATCCTTGTACAATTCTGCTGTAAATCCATCTGGTCCTGGGTAGTATATTTTATGTGGTCATATGTACATAGCTATTGGCTTATTGTGGACCTCTGCAAGGACTATCCTAGGCATATACTAATTATCACAAATGAATACAAATTGGAGTTTGAGTCTGGCTTACTTCATTTAATATGATTTTTTCCAAGTCTTTCCATTTCCTTATAAATGGGATTATGTCATTCTTTTTGATGGAAACATAGAATTCCATTGTGTACATATTCCACATTTTCTTGATCAGTTCAACTACTGAGGAGCATCTGGGTTGATTCCATATCTTAGATATGATAAGTAATGCTGCCATGAATGTAGTTATGCTGGTAGCTTTAGTGTGGGCTTGTTTGTGATCATTTGGATAAACACCCAGGAGTGGGATTGCTGGATCATAGGGTAGCTCTGTGTTTAGTATTTTGAGGAACCTCCATACTGCTTTCCAGGGTGGTTGAACCAGTTTACATTCCCAGCAACGTGTTGATTTTATATTATACAGCTTACTAAAGGTGTTTATTACCTCTAGTTTAAAGATGGAATGTTTAGAATCCTTTCCATACAGTATCAGATTATCTGCAAATATGAATACTTTGATTTCTTCCTTTTTTAAAATTTAATTTAATTTTATTTGTGAACATACTGTACAGAGGGGTTACAATTACATGGGCAGGATAATGCGTACATTTCTTACCAAGCATTGCAGCCTCCTCCTTTG
>NW_012267253.1:12880727-12893599 GCF_000151885.1 Dipodomys ordii | reverse complement strand
TCCGCGCGCCCGCTGCGTCTGGCTCCTTCGTCCTGGACTCTCTGTGTGAGCGCTCAGGTTTTCTTCCTTTTTTGAATACCTTTTTATTCCTTTCTCTAGCCTTTTTGCTCTGGCTAGAAATTCCAGGAGTTCAGAGAGTGGGCATCCTTGTCTTATTCCTGATTTTATAAGAAGTAGTTTTAGTTTCTCAGTATTTAGTATAATGTTGGCTAAGAGTCACATAAACCTTTATTATTCGACTTTGTGTGTGTGTGTGTGTGTGCGCGCGCGCGCACGCACACACACACACACACACACACTGGCCCTGAACTGTGGTCCTTTCTACTTACACCACATCCCAATTTCAGCTTTTTGTTGTTGTTGGTGGTGGTCGTGGGTCTTGAACTCAGGGATTGGGCACTACCCTAAGGTTTAGTACTCTATCACCTTAAGTCCAGCTCTACTTTCTGTTTTTAGGTGGTTAATTGGAGAAAAGTGTTTCATAGATGAAGGGTGACATTGTCCAAAAAGAAGTTTATCTATGCTAGGTGCCAGTGGCTCACATCTGTAATCCTGGCTACTCAGGAGGCTGAGATCTGAGGATCATGGTTCAGAACTAACTTGGGCAGGAAGTCTGTGAAACTGTTATCTCCACTTAACCACCAGGAAACCGAAGTTTCACTTTGGCTCAAGTGGTAGAGCACTTGCCTTGAACTGAAGAGCCGAGGGACAGCACTCAGGCCCAAAGTTTAAGCCCCATGACTGACAAAAAAATAAATGTACTTATTACCTGACTTAGGTAACTGTAACCACTCTGTAGATCACCTTTATAATAACAATCAAAAATAAAAATTAAAAAAAAAAGTATCACAGATTTTCTGCCTCGGCTGGCTTTTGAATGGCAATCCTCAGATCTCAGCCTCCTGAGAATCTAACTGTGAATCACTAGTTCCTGGGCACTTTCAGCTTTTGATGGCTAATTGGAAATAAGAGTCTCATAGACTTTTCTGCCAGACCTGGCCTCAGACCAGGAATCTTGATCTCCGCCTCCTCAGCAGCTAGGATTACAGTATGAGTTATTAGCACCCAGTTATTCAGCCTTTTACATCTTTATATATTTGTATTTAGATAACTTGATTACATTCATGACCTCAAAATCAACCCAGAAACCCATTTAAAGTACTTTTTGCCCCCTTTCTGTGGACTTTATTTATTATGGAAATCATGAAGAAGAGATGGAACAGAGTATAGGCAGTGCTAAAGCATAGATCTCCTGTATGTTATATCTTCTGGTAGTTTTCCATAAATCTTAATCTGAATCAGTTAGTAACATCTATAACGTTTGTAACATAGCTTTTTAAAATAATTCTCAGAAATGTGAAAGTGCTATCTGTATTAGATAGTTTGCACTAATTCTTTTGTGTGTGGGGGGGGAGGGGGGACCAGTGAGCGAGGGAAGGGCAGGCTCTTGCTCTGCAGGCCAGACAGATTAAATGAATTTAGTGTGTACTGTAGTCTCTGTGTTCTTCCTTCCTTAACCTTCCAACTGCTAGGTTTACAGATATGTAGCACCATATATAGCTCATTTTTTTTTCTTTAAACATTTGTATACTTTGGATCCGCAGAGTGCTTGTTGGATGATAGATTGAATAGGAGTTTTTAATTTAAAAATGAATTCCAAAATTTGATCAGTTGTGTCTTTCTAATAGTAATTACCAACAAATTAGAAAATAAGGGCTGGGAAGATGGCTCAGTGGTAGAGCGCTTGCCTGGCATGCCTGAGGCCCTGGGTTCGATTCCTCAGCACCACATAAGCAAAAAGAAAAAAGGTGGAAGTGGCGTTGTGGCTCAAGTGGTAGAGTGCTAGCCTTGAGCTGAAGAGCTGAGGGACAGCGCCCAGGCCCAGAGTTCAGGCCCCATGAACGGACCCAAAAAAAAAAAAAAAAGAAAATAAGTTATTTCTATTTAGTAGCATTCATTGATGGGAAACTTGTACAATGAAACATTTGTTTTTAAAGGCAGTTGCCTTAAAATTTGTTATTTCTTTTATACAGATGACCATTATCTGTTATATTTTTTATTTTGTTTTAGGTGCAAATGTCAATTGTCAAGCCTTGGACAAAGCTACACCACTGTTCATTGCTGCCCAAGAGGGTCATTCAGAATGTGTGGAACTTTTGCTGTCCAGTGGGGCAGATCCAGATCTTTACTGTAATGAAGACAATTGGCAGTTACCGATTCATGCAGCTGCTCAAATGGGCCATTCAAAGTAAGTATTGAAGGCAGAATAAAAATGATCTCATAGTTAAAAGCTAATAAGGAATAAATCTAGGCCAGACCTTTCATCTCCAGGCAAAACTAGATCTACTCCAGGTAGCTAGATCTATTTCTTGTCTGTTCTCCATGCTATCCTTACCTCCTGTAGGTCTTAAATTTTCCTTTTCTGCCAGAGGGCTAGAGATAGAGTGGCTTCAGGAGAGTTCTTGGGGGTATTGAATCTGTCCTATGATTTCTTAAGTTAATGATATTCTCCCTTTCCTCACTAGTTTTATTGTATCTTCACATCTTTCTGACTGCACAACGTTTTTGAGTTTCTTATTCCTGTTTGGAATGGAGTCTTCTTTTTTCTATTCCTTTTGATGTTGGTCATGAGGCTTGAACCTCAGGGTCTGGGCGCTGTCACTGAGCTCTTTTTGCTGAGATAGCATTCTACCACTTTGAGCTACAGCTTCACTTCCAATTTTCTGGTGATTAATTGGAGATAAGAGTCTCATAGTCTTAACTGCCTGGTCTGCCTTTGAACCATAGTTCTTAGATCTCAGCCTCATGAGTAGCTAGGATTATAAGCTTGAGCCACCAACCCCAAGCAAATCTTTTTTTCTGTGTGTTAAGTATGGCTCCCCATCTTGAACCTTTTGACTGGACTTTTTCTAGTTTCAAGTCAAAGCTGCTATTTTTCTAGCTTTTGTTGCTCTTCTTGATTTGCCAAAAATCCTGGGAAATCATTTGTATTTTTTAGATTGATAATACATTTGCATTTGGCTTAACGTTACACACGACTCTGAACATAAATTGACACTGAAACACTGAACAGTTTTTAAAATAATATGTTTTCAATATTTAGGGCCATAGTTCTACAGTATATCTTATAGTTCTTGGTAGTGCTTAAGAAATAATGCTAAGTAGCCATTATTTCATGTGCTTACATAGTAGTCAACAGTTTACAATTTGGTTATTATGCCACAAGGTGGCATGGTATTTCACTGTGTCCTTTTTATAATCCTGTTTGTGCCTTGTGAGAATATAATTTTTCCAACTCATAAAAACAGTTTAGACACATTTATTAAATTTAAAGGTGCTAAACAGAGTCTTAATTTTAAACATTTTAGGTTTTAAAATTTGGTATTTTTTTTAAATTTTTTTTTTTTTTTTTTGTCAGTCAAGGTGCTTGAACTCTGGGCCTGGGCACTGTCCCTGAGCTCTTCAGCTCAAGGCTTGCGCTCTGCTCTGCCACTTGAGCCACAGTGCCACTTGCGGTTTTCTGATGATTAATTGGAGATAAGAGTTTTACGGATTTTCCTGTCTGGGCTGTCTTTGAACCGCAATCCTCAGATTTCAGCCTCCTGAGTAGCTAGGATTACAGGCATGAGCCATTGGTGCTGGCTATTTTTCTTAATTTTTGATTATTTAAACATACATCTTAGATATAATTATACTTGGAATTTTAAATTATTAACAAAACTGAGGAATTTGTCCTCACTTGTGTTGAGAATTCTATTTCCCATCTCTGATTTCCTCCATAGCTACTTTAAAGGTAACCCTTTTTGTACATCTGAGCTTTCCTTTACTGCCTGTCCTCTTAGTCTCATACAAGAGAAATAGAATGTCATAAAGATACACTGAGGTAGAAAGGAATTTCCTAGGTTACTTACTCATTTAATTTCCAAATTAAAAATTTTAAAAACTTTGAAATATTCAGGATTGAATTCAGGCTTGTGCTAAAAGGCAAGCACTGTACCACTTGAAATATACTCCAAGCTCTTTTATTTTTGAGGTAGGATATTGCTACTTTGCCAATGCTGGCCTCAAACTCCTGATTCATGTGCTTCCACCTTCTGAGTAGCTGGAACTATAGGCATGTACCACTTATGCCTGGCTATTTTCAGTTTTAAAAGTAAGTTGTCCTTTTAGTCTCTAGTTAACTACTGGAATAAGTTTATATAGTCTAAATGCTTCATACTTTCTTTAGAATTTTCTGTGTCTGCAAGTAGCTTGTTTATAAATCTGCTTCAGATTTTAATGAGCTTATATTCTTTTCAAAGGATATAATATTTTAGCAGAAATTCTATTTTTTCTGATGAAAGCGTTATTTCTTAACCATTTTATATTATTTACTATCTTTAAAAATTCTTACTAATTGGGGCTGGGAAGGTGGCTCAGTGGTAGAGCGCTTGCCTTGAGCTGAAGAGCTGAGGGACAGCGCCCAAGCCCAGAGCTCAGGCCCCACGAACGGACCCCCCCCAAAAAAATCTTAATAATTGGACAAACAAAACTAATTGGAAGCTAGGTGTTGTTAATGCTTGTAATCCTTAACTATTGAGTAGGATGAGAACTGAGGATCACATTCAAAGCTAGCCTGGACAAGAAAGTCTATGAGACTCCTATCTCCAATAAATTACTAAAAAAAAGTGGAGCTGTGGCTGACATAGTAAAGTGCTAGCCTTGAGCAGAAAAACTCAGTCAGTGCTCAGGCTCTGAGTTAAAGCCTCAGGACAGGCATGCATCCCCCTCCCCTCCCCCCCATCCCCGTCCTCCCAGTCCCAACCAAAAATCTTCCTTCACCCACAATATTTCATTGGCTTGATACCAGTTTATATTTGGAATAATAAATATTTAAGTAATTTAATAGATTTTGAAATATCAAATGTGAAAAATTTTGGGGCATAAGTGGTGATACTAAGGTAAATAGACAAAATTAGTAAAGAAATAAAAAAATGGAAATTATTTGCTTATAGGAATATTAGTTAATTCTTTTTCAGGTATATTTAAGGACCTTTGTATTTGTTAACAATAAGTATAATATTTTGTAGTAACCATGCAGCATGTAATAATATAATGGAGCTAGAAGATATAATAAGACAGAAAGATTTCATTAAGTCAATCTATGGATATATAGTAGAAATATTGCCTGAACCCATGTATATAATAGGGAAATATTAAATGCTCCTGCATTTGTGTATTTATAGAATCTTGGACTTGTTAATACCACTTACTAACCGGATCTGTGACACTGGGCCAGACAAAGTGAGCCCTGTTTACTCAGCTGTGTTTGGAGGACATGAACGGTGCTTAGAAATACTACTCCAGAATGGCTATAGCCCAGATGCCCAGATGTGCCTGGTCTTTGGATTTGGTTCTCCCATGTGCATGGCTTTCCAGAAGGAGTATGTATACTTGCTATGTTTTAATTCTTTTTTCTATATGGCAGTGTTTTACCAGGTATCTTTTTTCATGGTAAGACTTAATATCTCTGGTAGTGCTACACTGCTAATTCAGGAAACAGATAAGCAGAAAACACCTACTATGGTATATCCTTTTCAGTTATGCAGCAACAAGGAAGTGATAATGTCAGATAATCTGTCTGTCTTTGAGCCTGGGCTTTTAATGTAGCAATTTAAGGCAATTCTTTACATGTGTTTGAAATATGAATACTGGTTCTAACACGGGCTATCTTAGCATCTTGGTGGATGATAGGGACTTTCTGAAAACTCTTAGTGGTGAAATTCTACCCCCATACCCAGGTGATAGGTGTGCCTGAATTCCTAGAAGCAAGGGCTGGGACTTGGACAATAGGTTCCTGGACCTGGCAGACTTGTATGAACTCTGAACTTTGGAGCTCACTGTGATCCTGCCCCCTGACCATGATCCTATTTAGGCCCCACCACCACAGCTGTGATTGCACCAAGCCTGGTGTCTCCTGACTCGCCTCAGGTTACCCTCTTCAACTCTCTATTAGAATTGATCTAGTTTGTTGAGATAGTTTTTCTGCTCTTTCTTCACTACCCTCTTGGCCCAGTAGTTTCCAACTAAGTGCATTTGAGGCTGCAAGTTTTTTGGGGGACATGTGTCCGCTCACAGTTGTCTGCTTTCTACTAAAGACTTCTAATTCACCCTCCCCAAATATGGCTTCTCTGTATTTCGCAATTGAATTCCCATACAACAGTTAATGTACATTAAGGAATTCTCTGGTACCTTTGGTCTTCATCACAATTCAAGAATTAAAAATACCACTTTATCAAGTAAGGCAATAACTTTTTAAGGTTATTTGCCACTTGAATTTATATTTACAAAACTTATGAGCCTAAAAATAAAGCATTTATGGCTTTTCAGATATTATTGCAAATGTAATATATTGAACCTAATGTTCCAATGAAACAGTAGAAATGAAGAATCAATGCCGGGGTTTTTTTTGGGTGGAGGTACTGGGGAGTTTGTACTCCGGTTCTCAGTGTGGATAGACTGGCACAATACTGCTGAGTAATGCTCCCAGCCTTGTTTTTTTTCTGGTTACTTTTGAGATAAGATCTCACTTTCCACCCAGGCACACACCTGAGTCATGATCTGTCTATGCTTCCCATTGGGATTATAGGTGTGTGCTACTCTACCCAGCTTCTTTCCATAGAGATTGGAGTCTTGCAGACTTTTCTGCCTGGGGTTGGCCTGGCTCCATAATCCTTCTGATTGTCTGTAGCTAGGGATGGGAGGCACATGCCACTGTGCTTAGCTATGAACTGAGAAAGGACCTTATGAACTTTTCTGCCTATACTGATCTTAAACCTTGATCCTTTTGTTCTCAGCCTCTCAGGTAGCTAGGAATATTGGTATGAGCCACTGATGTTCAACTTCTTTTTTAATGTTTTGTTTAATAAATCGTCTGAGACTCCTCAGGTTTTTAAATAAATATTAATAAGGTTATTTTAAAGAAAAGCAATATTGAATAATACCCATGATATAATGGAAAAAGTTATATACATAGATGCTATTTTTATTGATGCAGGAGAGATTGTAGACATACACATGTCACTGATGTTCTGGAATTCATCATTATGGTTGTCTAGCTGCAATGCAAAACTTATTTACTGAGCTTTTCTTTTTTGCAACTCTATGTTGTCTAATGTTTACTATATAACATAGTGGTTCATTTTATTTGTTTCAAATTTAAGTTTCCAAACAATAGTTTAGTTTAGCTTGAAGATTTGGAGTTTTGATTAATCTGAGTATCTAGGGCCTACTCCATGCATAACTTTCATGTATATTAATAGTTTAACTCCTCAAGTTTTGCTTTTTAAGCCAGAGAAGCCCTAATTAGTTTAGATTCAGTAAGGACACATTGATGACATTAATTAGTTCAGTTCTCTTTCTTTATGCCATATGAGCAATCTTTATTAGGTCAGAACATAATGGTTTGGGAGAACTCTTTATGTGTTTGCATGTATACACATGTACACTTATGTGTATTTCTAATATGATCTTTTTTGGCCTTCATTTTTTTTCCTGAGAGGTGAAGTTTTTGTTCCTTCTGGTAGTAGCAACTAAGTTCTTCTCTCATCATCTTGTAGGAATAGTTTGAGTTAGACCATATAACTAACATGGTGCCTTTGGTGACCCTGCAACACCATAAAATTAATGGAACCTTGTCCGAATTGGGCAATAATGCATCATGCCATTTAACAGGATCAGAGATAACTAGAGCTGGGTGGAAGTGGTCTTAGATAGGATTCTGGATTTTGCAAAATTAATTGAAATTGTAGGGGGCTAGTCCCCTTTCCCATTGATTTCTACAAAAATCAGTCAGTAACATTAATTGGCCAGTTGATCCACTCAGTCAGTCAGTCAGTCAGTCTGTCTGTCTGTCTATCTATCTGTGTGTATAGTTGTACTATCTATTTATGTGTGTGTGTATATATAAATGTACATATATGTCTATAGATAGATAGATAGGTAGCATACTAAGTAGACCCTATTAAATACGTTGTGGAAGCTGAAACATGAACCTCATCCTTTAAGAATATGAAACGATATAGAAAAAGTATTTAGTTGCATTTGCTGCACTATCTTCTGCCACCTCTAGCAAAGAGATACTTTTAATATAACCAAACATGTAAATATCAACTGTTACCTTGTTATTGAATAGTGATATAAATAGTAATTTTTTTCACAGGTACCCAATATTTCCTTTTTGTTCCTGGTTATTTTGGAGATGGGTTCTAGTGGGCTTTTCTGCTTAGGCAGATCCTCCAGATCTTAGCCTCTTGAGTAGCTAGGATTACAGGTGTAACCTATTGGCCCCTGGCTCCTAGGTTACATTTTGGCACGTTTTTTTTTCTCTCTCTCTCCCTCTCTCTCTCTCTCTCTTTCTCTCTCTCGAATTGAACGCAGAGCCTTGAACATAGATAGGCAACTATTCTATCACTGGACTCTTTATCTACAGCTCCGAAGTTTTGTGCTTTTTTTTTTTTAAGTTTAAATTTTATTTTGTGTCAGTACTGGGGCTTGAACTCAGGGCCTTAATACAACCCCTCAGCTTTTTATTTTTTTGTCGGTTGTAGGGCCTGAACTTTGGGCCTGGGTGCTGTCCCTCAGCTCTTCAGCTCAAGGCTAGCACTCTGCTACTTGAGCCACAGCACTACTTCTGGCTTTTTCTGCTTATGTGGTGCTGAGGAATGGAACCCAGGGCCTCATGCATGCAAGGCATGCACACTACCCAACCCCTCAGCTTTTCATGCTCAAGGTTCTTGCTCTACCACTTGAGCCACAGTTCTATTTCTGGCTTTTTGCTGGTTAATTGGAGATAAGAGCCTCAACTACTTTCCTACTTTGGTTGGCTTTGAACCTTGATCCTCAGATCTCAGCCTCCTGAGTAGCTAGGATTATAGGTGTGAGCCATTGGTGCCTAGCAAAAGTTGTATTTTTAAGGAACTTCAGTGCTGTCAAATTCTTAGTATGCAGTAGTGGTGCTTCCAGTTTATGAGGTGTAATCTATTGTAACTTGTCTATAGTTACATTTGAAAACTGGTCAGAACACAAAAAAGAACTATCCAAGGACTCTGTCAAATAGACCAAGATAGGCATGTTATAGAAGGGAGTGGTAACTTGGTGAAGTGGTGCTGAGACAAATTTCCGAACTTCATTTTCTTTTGCTGTGTTGCTGTGAAGGTAGCCCCTAGTCAGGATCTGAATACCAGCCACAGCAGCTAAAATCCCAATAGAAGCTCAAAAAATCAACAGGATAAGCAGAAGTAAAGCATGCTCAAAAACAAATTGTTATAAACCAAAAATAGAGAAGCTGTGTACAGTGTACACAATGGTCCTTGTCACAAAAATGAGCTAACAATTTTTTTTTTTTGGTCCGGTTGTGGAGCCTGAACTCTGGGCCTGGGCACTGTCCCTCAGCTCTTCAGCTCAAGGCTAGCGCTCTACCACTTGAGCCACTTCCGACTTTTTTTTCTTTTTGTTTATGTGGTGCTGAGGAATCAAACCCAGGGCCTCATACATGCAAGGCAAGCGCTCTTCTACCACTGAGCCACCTTCCCAGCCCTAACAAAATTTTTTTTTAATCTTGGAAATTTTACTCTTTGAAATGCCCTACAAGGTATTACTGAAATTGTTAGTGGCTTTTAGAAAGGTGTACAAACTTATTTTCTTCCTGGTGGACATGTACTAATTGGACTAAATGTATTCTTACCTAATAAAGTTAGGTATTTAGGAATACAAGTCATTGGAAAATACTATTTGTAATGTACAGGAGGAAAAAGGTTTAAGCATCAAAATAACTGTTCTGTGTAGGAAAAAAAATCCAAAATCAAAGTACCTTTAATATGAAGACATATTCTTGTAGTCTTTCTAATAGATCTTTATTTGTTTGTTTGGAATCCATGGCAGCATGGTAAATTTTGGAACATCTTTACCATCCAGAATTGCTCATATTGTAGAAAATTTAATGGAAGGGCAGGCAACCTTTTCCAGAGGATTGAATCTAAAAGATGTTAACATAATCACATGCCTACCTTTAATGTGGGTAGATAAAGGAACTGACTTGTACATAATACACCACACATTTTTTTTTGTCAGTCGTGACAGGCTTGAACTCAGCCTGAGTGCTATTCCTGAGCTTTTTCCACTCAAGGCCAGCACTACCACTTTGAGCCATAGTGCTACTTCCTGTTTCCTGGTGATTAATTAGAGATCAGAGTCTCATGAACTTTTCTGCCAGGGCTGGCTTTGAACTGAGATCTTCAGATTTCAACCTTGTGAGTAACTATGATTCCAGGCAGGAGCCATTGTCAGCTGTCCTGTTGTACATTTGACACATAGAAAGATGAGCATTTTAGTTCTCTTGTCCCTACTATCCTCTATTTATCTAGGAAATAGCATCTATTAAAATACTGGGGTTTGAATTCATTATCTCACACTTGGTAGGAAGGTGCTCTACACTTGAGCTATACTTCCAGCAAAACTTCGGTCTTATACTATGCTAATACTAGCTAATGTGTGGCTATTATTAATATACTAGCATGCCAGTCACTGTATATATGAAGTAGAAATTATTTTGGGACTCTATAAAAGCTTTATTGATCAAACAAGAAAAGTTTGGTTTTTTTCCAATGAATTTGGTTTTTGTATGTGAAGAGAGTAATACAGCCTTTTATAACTGACCACAGAAGGAAATCATAGCTTAGCTTACCTGATTTTGGCTGCTTTTCTAAATTATATAATCATCATTATTATGTTAGTTTCATAGAAGCCACTTTGTTTATTCTAGACATCATAAGTGGGAGCATGGGAAAAAACAGAATGCCTTCATTTTGATTTTAACCAATGGCTGAAAGCCATTCAATAAAACTTACTTTGGCCTTTTGGTAATTCAACTAAGTTGGCTATTTATCTTACTGGCAAATTAAACATAATTGCTAATTTCCGTTTGTATACAATAAATCTGTTCTCGCATTGAATTTTTTTACTTTGCTTTTCTTATCTGGACAATATTTTCCATGAGGCCTCTGATCTATACCTCCTTAATAGCTGGGATTACAGGTTTGAGCCTCCATATTTAGCTGCCCTAATTAATTGTGAGCCAGGAGTGCATGGCCCATGCTAGTCATCCTAGCTATCCAGGAGGCTGAGATCTAGAGGATCATAGTTCAAAGTCAGTCAGGGTAGAGAAATCTGAGATTTTTGTCTCTAGTTAACTAGCAAAATACCAGAAGCATAGCTCAAGTAACAGAGCATTAGCTGTGAGCAAGCAATAGCTTTAGTCACCCCTCCTCACTCGCTGTCCTTATCATAGTTTGAACTCAGTGCCTTAAAACTTAGAGAGGGATGTTTTATATTTTGGCCTTAAATTTTTCATAGCTTGTGTCACATTTAGGCAATCTGTTGTAGTTTCATAAGAAAGCCTGTTGATTTATAATTTTATATTTATAATTTATAAACAGCAGTTGCTAGGGTATCTACCTAAAGCATTAATTGTAACAACATGCTTTTAGAAAGAATCAATGATGCTTAGTTGAATTCCATAGTGAAATTGTATCTTCTGGCAAAAGTCTTTAAAGCTGAGCATCTATGGTAGGATGTTGATAGTTTCAAATGCTTAAGAGGAGAGGGTTCAGCCAGTCTTCTGAATTGGACATGTAAGAACACATGTCAGGAATTGTATATAAAATTTGTAATGAGGCAGTATCTTGAGCTTTTCACACAGTTGCTCTTGAGTGCTTATTGGAACATGTTCAACAGTCCATGTGTAGTTTGTCTCTTCAGTAAGTGAATCAGCAAGTGTTTAACTATAGTCAAAATAATGAGAGCTTAGTGAAATGATGTCAAAGTGGTTGAGACAAATTGGTGATAATTGTTTAGAACCATTGGTCAGAGGATATCCTTTAGGACTTCCTATAGTACAAAACTGCTGGCAACAGATTCTGTGTGTCTCAAAGCAGCCAGAGGAAAACTGCATACAGAGAAGGTTGTTGAGAACAAGTATGTACATGATAGCAGACTTTTCATCAGGAATAAATAGCAAGTAGGAGATGAGCAACAAACATCCATTTTTGCAAAGAAGTTTAGGAATTACAGACTTTGTGAATTATTATACAAATGATTAACAATGTAGAATATACTGTTTGATCTATTAAGGAAGGAAGCGCAGATTGAGGTAAAAATAAAATAGCTTTCCACATGGGCTAGAAGACATTGTACTTACACATGTAGTGTCCCAGCTGCTTATAGTCTTGATTTCAAGTTTGTATATAAATCCTCAGAAGTAGTTTGTCTCACATGACTATGGTTCAGATAGATGTCCTATGCCTATTTTACCTAAAATGTTTTACCTCTTATTTATTTAGATTGTACTTATTTTACTGTGGTTCTTTAGGATAATGTTAGTGCCCGTTTTTAAAGGGAGATTAATATATTCTTGCATATTTTCTTGCTCAGCTGTCTGCACAGTGAACACATGTTTAATGAACTTTGTTGCAGCTTAAACATGTTTATATCATTAACATTTTTAAAAATGTGGCTGTACAACCATTATAATTGCAGTCTTTGATTACTTTGTATACCTGTTCTTCTGTTGTTGAGCATTTAAGCCATGTATTTGTAAAGTTTGTTATTGATAATATTGTGGCTGACATACTTATACAAATGGGTTACAATTTCTTTTGAATTTTATCTCCTGTTTAATTCTCAAGCATTATATTACTAAAAGGAAGCCTGAACACTTGCCAAAGTATATTTGTTATATAAGTACATTTACCTAAATAAATATATTTATAACTTTTTTTTTTTTGGGTCTGGTCGTGGTGCCTGAACTCTGGGCCTGAGTGCTGTCCCTCAGCTCT
>NW_012267253.1:12858864-12880017 GCF_000151885.1 Dipodomys ordii | reverse complement strand
TCTTTTTCTTTTTGCTTATGTGGTGCTGAGGAATTGAACCCAGGGCCTCATGCATGCAAGGCAAGCACTCTACCACTGAGCCACCTTCCCAGCCCCAATATGCCTTTATTCTATAAAGTTGTTTGCTAATGAAGATTAATTTTAAAATTAGAACTGTAAGTTAAACTATGCATTTGAATTATTTCTACCCTTAGGGGAGGAACACAGGTATAATGTCTCTGAACATTTAAAATACCATTTATTGAAGGGAACTGTAGGAAATGGAAACATATCTTTCCTTGTTGGTGGTGGAGGTGGTGTTTGTTTTTTTTCTTATTGGGGGCGGGTAAACGAGAAGGAGGGTGAACAAATTCAGGTCATTCTGTTTAGACTACACTATGTGGAAAATGACCTATGTAACTTGTGGGCAGGAATAGGAGGGAGGAACTGGGGGAAGTAAAGGAAGAGGTGACATTGTCCATAAAAGGAACTGTACTCATTAACTGTCTTAGAAAGTGATAACCCCTCTGTATAAAACATTAATAGTAACTAAAATCATTAAAAAGGAAAAGGTTATAAAAATTTTTTGCCTGGTTGGGTCTTGAACAATAATCTTCCATTCTCTGCCTCCTTCATAGCTAAGATTAAAGCTATGAGCCACAGTGTCTAGCTTTGTTGGTTTTTTGTTGTTAAAAATAAAAGGCCTTTTCTGTGCTGTATATCTGAATATATGTGTGTGATATATGTCTGTATGTATATGCACATATTTATACAAATATTGCCATTAGAAATCTTAAGAGGGAAATTGGTTAAGGCTATTATTAAAGGAAGTTATGTTTATTAGATCTTTTCTGTGTTCTGTATGTACATACATACATATTGCTATTAGGAATCTTAAAGAAGAAAATTGGTTAAGCCTATTACTGAAGGAAATAATACTTTAGAAATCCTGGAATGAGTCATTAGGCTTTAGGGATTCATCACATTGTTGATTAACTTGGTTTATTAACTTGGTTTAGCAAGTATTTTATAGCAGGGATACCTAACTGTGCAAAAATTACAACTTGAGAAGAGCTTTTTTTGGTAAATGATGATTTAAAAATTATCTGTTAAAACATGGTTTTATCTTTAATGTACAAAGAGGTTTCAATTCAACATGTCAGTTAAAAAAATTTTTTTTTTTTGCTGGTTGTGGGACTTGAACTCAGGACCTGGGCACTGCTTAAGACTAGTGCACTACCATTTGGGGCCATGGTTCCATTTTTAGTTTTCTGGTGGTTAATTGGAGATGAGTTTCACAGACTTTTTTTGTTTTTTAATTGTGAAAATACCATGCAGAAGGGTTACAATTACTTGGGCAAAGTAATGAGTATATTTCTTACCAAGCATTGTTGCCTCCTCCTTTGCTTCCCCTTCCCATCCCTTCCCATTCCCCACCCCCACTCCCCCTGCCAAAGTTGTAAAGTTCGTTTTTCGACATAATGTCTTGTATATCTCATTCTTGTAATGGGTCCGCCTGTATTTAAACAATTTGTTGTTCACAGACTTTCTTTTTTTTTTTTTTTGGGTCCAGTCGTGGGGCCTGAACTCTGGGCCTGGGCACTGTCCCTCAGCTCTTCAGCTCAAGGCTAGCGCTCTACCACTTGAGCCACAGCGCCACTTCCGGCTTTTTTCTTTTTGCTTATGTGGTGCTGAGGAATTGAACCCAGGGCCTCTGGCATGCAAGGCAAGCGCTCTACCACTGAGCCAACTTCCCAGCCCTCACAGACTTTCTTGTCCAGTGAAAGCATCCATCCCAGAAGACTGCATGGACACAGTCATGTAAAATAAAATGAGTTTATTGTCAGCAGGTGCTGACAAGGCCAATTCTCTCATAGGAAAGGAAATATTCTTTGTTTAGGGGCAGTTTTATACAGTCATGGGACTAGGGGTGGGATGTACTCTGGATTAGCAGTGTTGACCCAGCAATCCCACTTTTGGGCATTTACCTGAATGATCACAAACAAGACCATACTAAAGCTACCAGCACAACTATGTTTACCGCAGCATTATTTACCATAGCTAAGATATGGAACCAACCTAGATGCCCCTCAGTGATGAATGTGGTATATATACACAGTATATACACAATGGAATTCTGTGCCTCCTTCAGAAAGAATGATATTGCCCCATTTGTTTTGTTTTGGTTGGTTGTGGGGCTTGAACTCTGGGCCTGGGTGCTATCCCTCAGCTCTTCAGCTCAAGGCGAGTGCTCTACCACTTGAGCCACAATGCCACTTTCAACATTGCCCCATTTGTTAAGGAATGGAAAGACTTGGAAAAAATTATATTAAGTGAAGTAAGCCAGGCACAAAGAAACATAGGTCCCATGGTTTCCCTTATTTGCAATAACTAGTAGATGTCTGAGGCAAGCAGAAAAGGTCAGATAAGTTGATGTTAGGTGAAATGAACCCCAAGATAAGGACTCAAATGGTTTTTCTTTCTTGCTATTGTTTCTAACATATTTATATTTCTTTGTTGCTTTGTTTGTCCCTCCCCCACGGTATAATCCCTGTTTTTACTGTATTTGATGTTGGTATAATTTGGGAAGGGGAAGGGAAAAAACAAATTGTTTAAATAGGGATACAGGTGGACCCATTGCAACAATGAGATGTACAAGACGTTTTGTCGAAAAATGAACTTTACAACTTTGGCGCAGAGGGGGGTGATGCGGGGGCGTGGGTTGGGAAGGGATGGTAAGGGGAAACAAAGGAGGAGGCAATAATGTCTGATAAGAAATGTACTCATTACCTGGCTCATGTAATTGTAACCCCTCTGTATAGTACTTTCACAATTTAAAAAAAAAAAAAGAACATAGCCTGGGTGGGGTTTTCTGATTGCAAGAGTTACAGTTAGGCAGCATTCTGCTGATGCTGCTGGGGGCTAGGATAGTGCAGTTTAGGTGGAAGTGGGCAATTGTGGCAGGCCTGGCCTGATAACCTGATTTCAGGGAAAGGGCAGAGGACCTAGGATGGAGGCTGTCAAGCCACAATGGGGGAGTACATGCTAACACTCAGGCTCAGCCATCCTTAGATCTCAGTTTCTGTTGGTGTGAGCCAACAGTGCCCAGCCAAAGAGTCAGTTTTTAAAAAATATAACTATTGTTATTATAGGGAGTTGTACAGAGGGAGTACAATTTCATGAATCAGGTAATGAATACAATTCTTCTTGGACAATGTCACCCTTCCCTTCCTTACCTCCAATTTACCCCTCCTGTCTTTGCCCACAAGTTGCATAATTCGTTTTTTACATACTGTATATTGAATACTATGACTACATTTGTTCACTCTTTGTCTCACCATTTCTGTGCTCCTCTTTTGCCCCCCTTCTAAAAAGACAAAACCCACCAACAATAACAACAAAACAAATCGTTTCTATTTCCTAGAATTCGTTTTGAAAAATTGTATTTTGGATGTTCAGAGGAGTTACACCTTTGGTTTCTTTGTGTGTAAAAGTTAACATAAAAGTTGTCTTTTTACAATATATATTTTTATTGTAAAAATACTGTACAGAGGGGTTACAGTTACATGAATAAGGTAATGAGTACATTTCCTATTGAGCATTGTTACCTCCTCCTTTGTTTTTCCCCTACCATCCCTTCCCTCTCCGCCTCCCCTATATATATATGTATATATATTCATATATATATATATATACACACACACACACACACATATATATATATATATATGTAAGTTTATCTATTTTGTGATGGGTAAGGGGAGCACAGAAATGGTGGGACAAAGGGTGAACTAATGCAGCAGTGATACTCACTAGACACTGCTGAAAATAAACTATTGTGGAGGGGGGGTTAGGGAAAAAACTGGGGGAAAATGAGGGAAGAGGTCACACTATTAAAAAAGTAGTAAACTCATTACCTGACTTATATAACTGTAACCCCTCTATACATCAAATTTAAAATAGAAAAAAAGTTAAGTCTAACTTCTTTTTTTTTTTTTTTTGATGATGAAGCTGTGAATTCTTTGGAATTGTGAATATTCTTTTGAAATACGGAGCCCAGCTCAATGAACTTCATTTGGCATCCTGCCTGAAGTATGAAAAGTTTTCAGTATTTCGATACTTTATAAAGAAAGGTTGCCCATTGACATCCTGGAACCATATATCTGAATTTATAAGTCATGCAGTTGAAGCACAAACAAAATATAAGGAATGGTTGCCCCATCTCCTGCTTGCTGGATTTGACCCACTAACTCTACTCTGCAGTTCCTGGTAAGAAATCCTACTATTATGGGCCCTACCCTTTTGAGTGTTTATGCTACCTTTAGTTTTCCCTAATGTGTTGAGATCTATGTGTTAGGAGAAGGGTGTGTGCCTATGTGTATTTTGATTGCTTATGTGTGTTTTGATTGCCTATGTGTGTTTAGATGCCAGTGAGCTCTTCTGAGAGACAGCTTCTTCTGCTCTCTTTGCTCTTTCTTTTTCATCGTTCTTCCTCCTCTTTTTGCTATATGCTAGGATGTCCTCAAATTTACTATGTAGCCCAGGTTGCCTTTAAGCCTGCAGTCCTACTTCAGCCTTCAAAGTGCTGGAAATATAGGCATGGTCCCTTACACCTCTCAAAATGCTTGCGACACAAGAAAAAAGTGGTTGTTATCTTTACCAAACTAGATTGAATGCTCCTGTGCTACAGCATTTTGTCTTTTTGCAATTTGTCTCCTTAATAAATGGTTTCTGAAATATCTGAGGATATAACTTGTATAAGTATTTTCTCAAAGAGGTAGCCCTCTACAAGAGATTATACAACTGTTGAATCAGGCCTTTACTTGGGCAGGAAGAAATGACTGTTTCTGCAATCCTCCTTTGCAAAAATCATTACTCTGATCCTGACTTTGGTGGCTTATGTCTATATTCCAAGCTACTCAGTAAGCTGATACCTAGAGAGAATCAAGATTTGAAGAAAGACCAGGCAGCAAAGTCCAGCAAAGTGCTGGACTGGAGGCATGGCCCAGGTGGTAGAGTGCTGAACATGAGCAAGAAAGCTGAATGAGAATTGGAGACACTTAGTTCAAGCTCTGGTATTTTTAGACAAAAATAAATTGCTAGTGTCTGGAGACAGAAAAGTGTAGCAGTAAGAGGACTTCCTGGCCTGATGATCATATAATGAGACAATAGAATAAAAATTTGTATCCAAGTAGAGGAATGTTATTTTACAGAATTTTAATAAAGCATCTCTTATTTGGCTCATGCCTATGATCCTAACTGCTCAAGAGGCTGAGATTTGAGGATCAGGGTTCAAAACCAGCCCAGGCAGGATAGAGTGTATACACACACACACACACACACACACACACGCACACACGTATAATTATCCACCAGAAGGCTGCGCACACACACACATACACACACACATATATAATTATCCACCAGAAGGCTGAAAGTGGAGCTGGGCCTCAAATGGTAGAGGGCTAGACTTGAGCAAAAATGCTCAGGAACAATGCCCAGGCCCTGAGTTCAAGTCCAAGGACTGGCACAAAAACAAACCTACTATTCACTGAAATAAAATTTAGATAATACTAAAATTTTGTGTTTAATATTTTGCCATTAGAGTTTTCCTCTTCAAAAAAGCCTTGTTTGGGGTTTAGGCATAAATACTGTCATTGTGACAGAATGCCCGACATACATAACTTTCAAGTTTATTTTGGTTCATGAATTCAGAGCGTTCAGTACATGTTTGCTTTGTCCCATGCTCATGAGCATTGTGGCGGAGTCTGTGACAGAGAGCTGCTCCAGAGCAGTTAGGAAGCAGAGTAGAGTAGCTCACATCCTGGCAGACAGGAAGCAGAAAAGGAATACAGGAAGAGGCCAAGACAAGACAGGGCTCTCAAGGACTGCCCCCTCGCCCTTGTGTCTTCACTTTCCCCAATTAGGCCCTTCCTCCTGTCTTTACCACTTCCCAGTAATGTCCATTGTATTTTGATTTCATGAGACAGTAATCCATTCCTTAAATTAGAGCATTATAAGCACCATCCAGATATGCCTTACTAATCTCTTAGGAGTTTTTCAGTCTAATCTCAATCTTGACAAGCTTAACTATCACAGTTTACAGTGCCTTAAGCCACTACTATTAAGTTTAGTTTGCATTTATATGACCTTCATCTTCCACAGGTTTCTCTTTGAGTGAAGAATAGGTGTTTCATCAACAGTGTTCTAGTATCTCATTGTGTGTGCTCTGTTACATGAAGTCAGGAATTTTCATTAAACCTAGGCTTTATGCCTAGGACTATCCTGAAGTGATACTATCTCTTTCAGTTACATTATTTATGAGAAAAAAACTGCTTTCTCAGTGGTTTTGGGAGGATAGAAGTAAAAGCAGAGTTGAGTATCTTTGTTTTTCTGATCCTACCTTATTTTCATTTATAGCAGGTAAAGTTTCTAATTGTGTTTATTATGCATAGCTATCTGTCAAATGCTTGGGGTTGCTTTTTACTCTGTAAGTTTCCTATAAATGTTTGCAAAGCTCACTTTTTTGGATAATTGAATAAAAGAAAAAAGTTTACTGACATATTATTGAAGCACCTGTAATTTTTTTAATGAAGTTTTTTATTGTGAAAATATAGTACAGAGGGGTTACAGTTACATGAGCAAGGTAATGAGTATATTTCTTATCCAACATTGTTGCCTCCTCCTCTGTTTTTCCCCTGCCATTCCCTCCCTCCCATGTCCTCAGCTACCCCGCCCCCCCTCACCCCCCTGCCCTGCATGCCTAAATTGTAAAGTTCGTTTTTGGACATAGCGTCTTGTATATCTCATTGTTGTAATGGGTCCACCTGTATCCCTATTTAAACAATTTGTTTTTTTCCCTTCCCCTCCCCAAATTATACCAACATCAAATACAGTGAAAACAGGGGTTATACCGTGGGGGAGGAGCATAGAAAACAAAAAAAAAATCACATGGTACCTTATAAATATATTAGAAGCAATAGCAAGGAAGAAAAAAACACTTGTGTCCCTATCTTGGGATTCATTTCTCTTAACATCATCTTATCTGACCTTTTCTGCTTGTCCCAGACATATACTAGTTATTGCAAATAAGGGAAACCATGGGACCTATGTTTCTTTGGCTTACTTCACTTAATATAATTTTTTCTAAGTCTTTCCATTTCCTAACAAATAGAGCAATGTCATTCTTTCTGATGGAGGCATAGCATTTCATTGTGTATATATACCACATTTTCTTGATCCATTCATCTACTGAGGGGCATCTGGGTTGGTTCCATATCTTAGTTATGGTAAATAATGCTGCAATCAACATAGTCGTGCTGGTAGCTTTAGTATGGTCTTGTTTGTGATCATTTGGGTAAATGCCCAAAAGTGGAATTGCTGGATCATAGGGGAGCTCTATGTGGAGTCTTAAGGAAGCTCCATACTGCTTTCCAAAGTGGTTGAGCAAGTTTACACTCCCACCAACAATGCAGTGGGTTCCCTTCTCTGGCCACATCCCTTCCAGCATCTGTTGTTATTAGAGTTCTTGATTATAGCCATTCTAACTGGGGTAAGGTGGTATCTCAATGTTGGTTTTTTTTTTTTTTTTGCCGGTCGTGGACCTGAACTCTGGGCCTGGGTGCTCTCCCTCAGCTCTTCAGCTCAAGGCGAGCGCTCTACCGCTTGAGCCACAGCGCCACTTCCGGCTTTTTCTGTTTATGTGGTGCTGAGGAATCGAACCCAGGGCCTCAGGCATGCAAGGCAAGCACTCTGCCACTGAGCCACCTTCCCAGCCCATCAATGTTGTTTTGATTTGCATTTCTTTTATGGCTAGAGAGGTTGAACATTTCTTCATGTGTCTATTGGCCATTCTTATTTCCTCTTCAGAGAAGTTTCTCTTTAAGTCTTTTAGCCCACTTATTTATTGGGCAGTTGTTTCTTTGAGGATTTGATGTTGGGGGATTTAATTTTTTGAGTTCCAAGTATATTTTAGATAGCATCTGTAATTTTTAAAAGTTATTTGTTACATTTGTTTTAACAAGCCATGTCCCATGTATACATATCCATACATACTATTGAGATACAAAGCACTTGCTAATGAATATTATATCTAGTTATTAATAAAGTCATTTCAAGATTGGGTCCAAGGTCTTGTTAGGTAGCTGTAGCAGGCCCTCACTACTCTAGGATTCTCTCTTGAACTATGCTATAACTTTAACCTAACATGGGTGGCTGTGGACAGTCCTGATATTCTCTTCTCCTTTACCACATGGTGACTTCTCAGCCACACTTCCTATGTTCCGCTACTGAAACTGTTAACTAACACCATTTGACTTATACTTTAACCTTTACATTTAACCTTTTTTGTTTCTTTAATCAAAATAGAATATTGCCTGACATCTAGTAGGCACTATTTTTCATTCTTATATTGTGTCATGTACTATATTAACCCATTTACCATTACTATTACTTTACAGAGGAGAAAATTGTGGCATAGTGTTAAATGTACTTTCCCAAGCCTACATGGCAAGTTAGCACTAGAACTTAGATTTATTTGAACCCAGGCTGTCTTGTACTATGGCTCATGTCTTTGTTCTCAATTACTATTGCTGTGCTGCTTGTATATCATTTAATTTCAAGTACCTCAATCCCTTGCCAAACCTGGGTGGTCTATACCAAGTTTTCTGATTCTTCCTCCTCCTAAATTAGAGGGGGAAAGCACAGGAAAAAGAATTAAACATTGCATTTTTTCTTTCTTCTTTAGTCATCTAAGTATACTGTTGGTAGGGAGAATGAATTATTTAGCTTTATATTATTTCATTTTATTTTATTTTGTTGGTCGTGGGGCTTGAACTTAGGGCCTAGGCGCCATCCCTGAACTTTGATGGGTTGTGCTTTACCACTTTGAGCCATAGCTCCAGTTCTGGTTTTCTGATTGGAAGTCAGAGTCTCACAGACTTTTCCACCCAGGCTGACTTTGAACTGTGATCCTCAGATCTCAGCCTCCTGAATAACTAGGATTATAGTTGTGAGCCATCAGCACTTAGCTTAGGATTTTGTTCTTTCTTTCTTTTTCTTCTCTTTTCTTTTGCTTTTTGGTGCCAGTACTTGGATTGAAACTAAGGATCTGGACACTGTCTTTTAGCTTTTCCACTCAAGGTTGGTACTTTATTTGTCATAGCTCCACTTCCAGCTTTTTTGGTGGACTTTACTGACCAGTCTAGCTTCAAACTTTGATCCTCAGATCTCAGCCTCCGGCATAGATAGGATAATAGGTGAGAGTCACCAGTGCCTGGTCTTTAGCTTTATTCTTTTAGAAGATATTGTAAAATATACTATCCTTTCATTAATTCAGATTCAGCCTCCCTCCCCAGGTGTGACTGGTGAGAATTTTTTTTTTTTTTTTGTCGGTCATGGGGCTTGAACTCTGGGCCTGGGCGCTGTCCCTCAGCTCTTCAGCTCAAGGCGAGCGCTCTACCACTTGAGCTACAGCGCCACTTCCGGTTTTCTGGTGGTTTATTGGAGATAGGAGTCTCACGGTCTCTCCTGCCCGGGCTGGCTTTGAACCGCGATCCTCAGATCTCAGCCTCCTGAGTAGCTAGGATTACAGGTGTGAGCCACCAGCGCCCGGCTCTGGTGAGAATTTTTATTGTTGTAAGCTGCTGGACTGGTGAGAATTTTTATTGTTGTAAGCTGCTGGGTGTGTTTTGTATTTGTTGGATGTGTTAGGAAAGGGTTAAGAACCAGTAAACTATCTAGTTATTTTGAAGTAAGTTGTAAAATTTTTCAGCACTTTGAATTGAGAATGCCAATTGCATCTATTTTGCTACCAAGTAGTAACTTGGGTCACTTAATATTCATTAAAACATATAAAAAAATAAAACATACAGTGGCAAACTTCATTTTAGAAATGAAAATGCTTAACATGGTCAAATTTTGTTCCCTAAGCTCATATTTGATGGATAAAGTCAGTGTTTATACTGGGTATGATAAATGCTTTGCTTTCTTTGATCATATTTAAATTCAAAGACCTATTATAGGACAAAGTTTTCCCATAAAAATTCCAATATGTTAAAGTGGATTTGGGTTGTTTCTTGTTTATATCACATGTAAGTCTATTGCTTAATCTTTGTCATGTAAATTATAAATGTCTTTCCTAGGTATTGCTTGTCTTAAAACAGTCTTAAAAATATATCTAGTTGAATAATTGCCTGTCACAATATAATCTACAAAGCTGAAATGTTTTTCAACTTTAAATGCAAGATTAAGTCTCCTCCTCCCCTGGAATGTAATGTGAGAATAATAGAAAGGAAATGTCATCTGTGCATTTTGTTGATTAACTGTCACTGGTTTGTGATTGTACAACTGCTTTATACAGTGTAATGGTCAATGTAGTACAATAACAATACATTTTTAGTGGCATTATCAGTGTTGGTAAAGTAAGCTCGCCATTATGTTAACTAAAGCTGTACAAACAGATCCTCCTCTTTTGTGTATTCTGCTAGCTGCATAAAAATGATTTTGTGTTGGGTTAGAGTAAGTCCTGAAGCACATGAAGAAGGAAAATGAGGCCATTTAAAAAAAGAATTAAGGAACCAGAACCAAGTGACCTTCAATATGCTACTCCTGGAGGAACATGAAGGACATGGTTTGCCTTTGAATGTATTTTATCATTTCACTTATTCTTCATATTTTCAGATAAGTTTTGATTTCACTAAGAGCTGCGGAGTAAAATGTTTTCCCAAGGTTTATGGGCTACATTTTAAGTTCTTGCATGTGTTTACATTTCAGAAAATCGAGAATTTGGGGAGTGATCGTCAAACTTTATGATCAGTCATTTCAAGGATACTTTGTCTCTGAATTACCAAAAATGAGTTGTGTTTGAGACAACAACTTTAGAACACTACTTAGCCACCCCTCCCTTCCCCTCCCCTCTTCAGTTGTTGGTTAGTAACATTTCCTCCTACTCCCCAAGAGACCTTGTTTTTATGCTAATGACCAGAGGTCCCAAACATTTTACTTTTCTTGTAACAACATGATGATAGAGTTATCTGACTGAGTTTGAATGTTTAATTTTGTTAGGATTTGGAGTTCTTGTCAAGCTTTGACTGAATTTCATTTGAGAACTGTTCATTTGAAAACTGTTCTTTTTTTTTTTTTTTGTCGGTCGTGGGGCTTGAACTCTGGGCCTGGGCACTGTCCCTCAGCTCTTCGGCTCAAGGCGAGCCCTCTGCCACTTGAGCTACAGCGCCACTTCCAGTTTTCTGGTGGTTTATTGGAGATAGGAGTCTCACAGTCTCTCCTGCCCGGGCTGGCTTTGAACCGCGATCCTCAGATCTCAGCCTCCCGAGTAGCTAGGTTACAGGCGTGAGTGAGCCACCAGCGCCCGGCTTGAAAACTGTTCTGAAAAATATAATACTGATTATTTTCAACCAGTTCTAGCAATACCAAATATTTGTGTAGCATTTTACATTTTAAAAGCATGTTTATTGGTCTGGGGATGTGGTTTAGTGGTAGAGTACTTGCCTAGCATGCATGTAGCCCTGGGTTCAATTCCTTGTACCACATAAAGAGAAAAGGCCAGAAGTGGTGCTGTGGTTAATAAGGTAGAATGCTGGCCTTGAGCAGAAAGAAACTCACTGTCCCTGAGTCCAGGCCCCAGGATTGGAGGGGGAGGGAGGAAGCATGTTTACTATATTATTACGTATTATTTTTAGTAGTCTGCTGAAATAGGCAAGTCAGTTATTCTCACTTTAGAAACCAAGAGCAAAGACTTTTTTAAAAAATTTATTTTTTAAGGTTCTTTATTATTATCATGTTTTTGCTTATATGGTACTGAGGAATCAAACCCAGGGCTTTGTGCGTGTTAGTCAAGTGAATTCTACCACTAAGCCACATTCCCAGCCCCAGACATAGAGAACTTAGATATGCTTGTAAGTAGTAGAAGTAGTGTTAGAAATCAGGACTGTGCTTAAATCAGTATTCTGCCCATTAAGTTAAAATAAATTTAGAAAAGCCTCTGTTGGTAGGGAAATTCACATTTTTTTTTAAATTGTGAAAATACTGTACAGAGGGGTTACAATTACATGGGCAAGATAGTGAGTACATTTCTTATCAAGCATTGTAGCCTCCTCCTTTGTTTCCCCTTCCCATTCCTTCCCATCCCCAGCCCCACCTATCCTCCCCTCCCCACCAGTTGTAAAGTTGGTTTTCGACATAAGGACTTGTACATTGTTGCAATGGGTCCATCTGTATCCCTATTTAAACAATTTGTTTTTCTCCTTTCCCTCCACAAATTATACCGACATGAAGTACAGTGAAAGCAGGGGTTATACTGTGGGGGAGGGACATACAAAGCAACAAAGAAATAATCTTATAAATGTGTTAGAAACAATCACATAAAAGAAAAAAAAACATTTGAATACATATCTTAGGGTTCAATAGGGAAATTCACATTTTTTTTTAAATTGTGAAAATACTGTACAGAGGGGTTACAATTACATGGGCAAGATAATGAGTACATTTCTTATCAAGCATTGTAGCCTCCTCCTTTGTTTCCCCTTCCCATTCCTTCCCATCCCCAGCCCCACCTATCCTCCCCTCCCCACCAGTTGTAAAGTTGGTTTTCGACATAAGGACTTGTACATTGTTGCAATGGGTCCATCTGTATCCCTATTTAAACAATTTGTTTTTCTCCTTTCCCTCCACAAATTATACCGACATGAAGTACAGTGAAAGCAGGGGTTATACTGTGGGGGAGGGACATACAAAGCAACAAAGAAATAATCTTATAAATGTGTTAGAAACAATCACATAAAAGAAAAAAAACATTTGAATACATATCTTAGGGTTCAATAGGGAAATTCACATTATTTTGAAAGAGCAGAGGACAAACTGTAGGGGACCTCTTCTTTCAGTCCTTGAAGGACAAATATGTACTTTTTTGGGGGGGATGTCCTGTTGTGTGGCCTGAACTCTGGGCCTGGGCACTGTCCCTCAGCTCTTCAGCTCAAGGCTAGTGCTCTACCACTTGAGCTACAGCACCACTTCCGGTTTTCTGGTGGTTTTATTGGAGATAGGAGTCTCACGGTCTCTGCTGCCCGGGCTGGCTTTGAACCGCGATCCTCAGATCTCAGCCTCCCGAGTAGCTAGGTTACAGGCGTGAGTGAGCCACCAGCGCCCGGCTTAAAAGGGTTGTTTTTTTTTGTTTGTTTGTTTGGTTGGTTTTTTTAAAACTGTATTTTTTTTTCTTTTCTTTTTTGGTACTGGGGATCGAACCCAGGACGTTGCACTTGCTAGGCAAGCGCTTTGTCACTGAGCTACATCCCAGCCCGCTTCTAACATTTTTAAGGGCTGAATCTACAAAGAGGAGAACAGCTGAACATTCCTGAGAGTTAGGCAGATAGACACTATTTCTCAGGTATATTTAGTTTAGCAGTAATTTGAGTGTTTGGGCTTTGTCTTTTCAGGATTATCAAATTATGTGAATGTATGGGTGACCCAAACTACTTTTGGCAGGGTAGTTCAATTTGGAGGAGATAGCAAGTCTATTCACGACATTGGTGCCTTCTCCAGTGGGCAGGGAAAGCTTTATTCTTCTGGTTTTCTAGTGACTTTCTGTGTCTATGATGCTTGCTTTTAGTTCCACGAATGTTTCTGGAGCCCGTTTTTAAGTTGTTGTAAGAATAGGTTTATGGTAATTTGTTTCTAGCATTAAACACAGTTATATATTTTTTGTCTGATGGTATGTTAACATGTTATTATTGTAGGATTGACTCAGTCACCGATGACACCCTTATCTTCACTTTGGAATTTACTAATTGGAAGAGACTTCCTCCAACTATTGAGAAGATCCTATCTGATCGGATCTCAAACTCTTCTTTGGTGCTACAGCAACATGTTGGTAAGAAAGAACTTTTAAACACTTGTCCCTCTTCTGTTTCTCTATGCTATAATTTTAAGCAAAAGATTTGTTGGAGAATACATAGTAAATTAGGCCTAATTTGGATTTATTACATGGGAAATATTTGGTGGGTAGTAATTTTCTATACTAAAAATAATACTTGATCTTGTAAATTTAGCTCAGAGATCATATAAGAGATCTCATACAGAAAACAGTTGTTTATTGTTTCTTTTAATGATATACTTTAATGAACATTATATAAATAAAAGTGGACCCTAAAAATCTGCTTGGGAAATATTTAGTTTGTGATTAGAAGAATGTCAAACTTAATTATACTTTCTGGAATGAGTGAATTTATATTTTCTCTATAATGTTTAATCCTCTACTTATACCTGTTAGTGATTATATGACAGTCTGTTGGTTAAACTATGAAGGTGGATGAACATTCTGTGAACTGATTTTTGTGTGTGTGTTTGTGCTGGAATTGGGGCTTGACATCTGGGCCAGGTGCTGTCCCTGAGCTCTTTTGCATGAGACTAGTGCTCTACCACTTGAGCCACAGCTCCACTTCCAGCTCTTTTGGTAGTTAATCAGAGATGAGTCTCACAGGCTTTTCTAGCCAGGGCTGGCTTTGAACAATGACGATCAGATCACTTAGGTGTGAGCTTCCGGTGACCAGCCTGATTGATATTTTAAAGGACTATTTATTCTAAATTTACCTTCACTTGTTAAAACACTTTTAAACTGTTAAGAAAAATTAAAGAACATATAGGGGAAGATACTGCATAAGAAAAACTAGTTTAACTAAACATAACATATGCAAAGCATTCTTGTTCACTTACCACTAACTCTGAAGTTTTATTTTACTTTGACTACATTTTGTCAACCAGATTGTCTTAAGTTAGGAAAATTACTTTTTCACTGCTGTTTTAACTCTTCGTGAAGCATTTTGAATAGAGTTTTAGCAAGTGAATTTTGAAGAAATGTGTCTGCTAACTTCTTGGAAAATTACATTTAAAAAATGTTTCTCAATCCTAAACAGATATTTAGGAAAATATGTCTTGAATTGAGGGGTAGTCCCACAGTTACTGGTTTCTCATTGAAGAAAAAAAGTATTCAGTTTAGAGTCTCTGAGCCTTTTTTTAAATTGTATAGTTGGGTAATTCACTTACATGTAATTCTTAATTCTGAGAATTGCGCCTGCTTTTTACCATTTATGTATCTGCAGCCAAAGAGAACAGATAATATTCACAACAGATAGGATATGGGACAGTGAGTTTGGGAACAAAGGCTCAAAGATGGTATGAATGCCAAATGGGAAAATTATTGCAGCATATCAATTAGTAAAGATATGCAAGCATTTACTCTGAAGACCTTAACATATGTCAGGTTTGTCCAGATGAAGGTAAAAACTGTACATGAGTGTATTACCCTGCAGTAGACTAAATCCATCAAGGGCTTCTTGTTTAATTAGGCACTAGGTAGAACTTGTGTAGGGTAATCATCATCATCTCTTAAGAGGATTTTAAGTTGGCTGAAGATTTACAAAAGCCTTTCTCAGAGGTATTAATGTAGCTAACGCTTTTCTGATGTATTTCTCAAGCCAAGTCCTCTTTTCTTGGTTCTACTTGCGTATCTACAACTACCATTTGGACATCTCCACTTGGTATTTAACATTATGGCATATCCAAATTGAATGTGTCATTTTTCCTAGAAATCCTTCTGTTCTTTCTGTTTCTAATAAGATGGTTTGGGACTGTTATTTATCAAGAGAGTGGGTTAAACCTGGCAGCTGTTTATTATTTATTTCAGTTATAAAAGTAGTGTTCGAGGAGGTGGATATTGGGGTTGTTTTTTGTCTCTAAGGACATTTGGCAATGACTGCGAACAGATTTTGATTGTCATAACTCATGGGATGCTATCGCCACTTAGGGGGTTGAGACCAGGGATATAGTTAGACATCCTACAGTGCACAGAAGAGTTTCTCATGACAAAGAGTAACCCAGCAGTAAATGTCAAGTGCTGAAGCTGAGAAATCATGGTCCATGGTGACATTTCTGTTACCCAGAAGAGGCCTCTGCCCAAATCTCCAAGGCTGAGACTGTTCCTTGAGACACGTTCTCTATGTATCACAGGGTATCCTTGACTCTTACCCTCCTGCCTCAGCCTCCTGAGGGCTAGGATTACCAGTGTGTAACATGATTCCTGGCTCAGAAAAATGCTTTTTAATTTTATTAAAAACTACTTAGGAAAAGCTTTCATCCTTTCTACTACTTAAATTGGTTTCATAGGGAATGCTTTTCTGCAGATAGTAGGAGCAAGGATAATGCTGAAATTTTAGTAAATCTGGGAAGAAGCAGTCTCTTGCTGAGTTTCAAATTGAGTTGAGATCTTTTTCAGGGCTCTCACTTTATCCTTTTTCTCCTTAGTTTTCATGACACTCATTTCTGCATGTTGGTCATCTGGATTCCCGTCTTTCCCTAGGTTTTGAGCTGCACAATCTCTCGAACACAAAGCTTTCTTTTAGTTGAGTATTTTTTTCCGGGGGGTGGAGGAGGCAGTAAAGGAACACTGAACCACACTTGCCTTTTTACTTTCTGAAATAACTTAATCACGATATTAACAATTACTTCTTGTCAAGGTATTAACATTTTTTGAAAGAGGTATATTGTATGCACATATGAAAACATGACAATGAAACTCATTACTTTATAAACATATACTAATGAAAAATAAGCTAATATGTAGCTCAGTGTTAAGAATGCATGCTTAGCATGTGCAAGGACCTGGGTTAGATTTCTCTAGAATTATAAGAAAAAATGCAAATTTTTAAAAGAAGACCTCTTGCACCTTGGCCACAGTAAGTCCTAGATAATGGTCAGTTTCCTAGCCCCATTAGTTTGCCAGCAGTATCTATCCCTAGGAAGTGATTTACTGTATCTTTTAAAGCCCTTGCTAAGCCTGCTGATGCCTTGTAATTGGTCAAAAATTTCTTCTTGTCACCTTTTCTGCCCTTGGGAAGTAGTAACTTGCTGTGATAAGTTTGTGAAAAAAAATGACCATCTACCTTTTCTGCTTATCTTTTACACTGAGTCAGATTGGCCTTTAAAAAGTTTTTTGCAGCTGATCATGGTGGCACATGCTTGTGATCTTAGCTACTGTAGAGACAGAGGCAGTTTGAGAAAGTGAGACCTATCTTAACAAAATGGCCCCTGTGTATGACACCATCTACTCAGAAGGCAGAAATGGAAGGGTCATAGTTTGTGGTGAGCTCAGGGAAAAAGTGAGACCCCATTTTCACAAATAAGTGCAGTGTGTTGGCACGTGCCATGATTTCAGCTACATAGAAGGACAGATATGAGGATCACAGTATAGAATGGCCCAGGCAAAATTGTGAGACTCTATCTGAAAAAATTAACTGAATCGAAACAGTTATAAGGACATGACTTAGGTAGTAGAGTACTTGCCTAGTCAGCATGAGGCCCCAAGTTCAAACCCCAGTACTGACTCTACACCCTGCCCACCCAACCCTCCCCCCGCAAAAAAAAGAAAAAAAAAAACCAAACAACAAAGAAAGGTTTGGAGGATTTACTGAAATGGCAGAACATACTTACCTAATAATCATGATGCCAGTAAATCTCCAGTACTTAAAAAAACAAAAGCTTTCTGTTTCAGAAAGTAATTTATACTGTGTGAAATTTTAGTTTAAGTAATGACCTTTTTGCATGCATATTTTATGCATACTTCTTAGAAGCATCAATCCAACAATGTAACAGTAGACTTAGAAAATTCAGCTGGCTACCAATTCAGGAAGCTAAGTTAGGAGGGTCACCTGAGCCCAAAAGTTCAAGAGCAGCCTGAGAAATACAGTGCATGTTAAAACCTTCTGCCAATTTCTGGTCACTGACCAGGATCAAATCTAAGAAATACTAAAAGTACTTAGCTTTAGTTTATCCTGAATCTTTAATGGTCAGATATATACTGTTCTGCCCACATGCAATGAATGGGCTGAATTCTATAAAGAATCCTAAAAGCACACCAAGATACTCTTTGGATCTTTTATTCCAGTGTATTTCTGCTTTATTCTAACAAAGATTCGCAAAATTTATGTATACAAATATATAACAAAACAGTAAAACAGAAGTTAAAAGCGGCAGCATGGTAGAGATAGATATAAATGGAATCAGAAAAAGGTAGCCATGGTAACTTGATACTTGTCCATGGTGCTGTTGCAGCTTCCTAGGCAATGTCTTGGTAGTCATGGTTTCTTGGGACTTTGTCTTACTATTCTTTTAGTATGTTTATTTGCTGTTATGCAGTCAAAGCAGAATTTAATCAAAGTAGTTCCTAATGAATCAGCACAGGTAGCTTTGGCACTCAGGTCTCTGTTCCTATAACTTTCCCAAGGGCTAGACTTGAGAATACTTGGAGAATGACCTGTTCAACCTTTGAGCAGTTCGCTATAAATATTGTTTCTCTCCACCCAATTTGAAATAGTACTAGATAGTACAGAATTTTAAGTTATATTCATATCATACAACTGAAGTGTCAGAGTGCAGCTGTTTGGGGTTGCACATTAATTGGAGACTGATCATTAAGAGAAGAAATAGGTGATCTTAAAAGTATATGCAAAAGAAAAGTGGAAAATAAAGGTTGATTCATGATAAGGTAAATTTTCTGTTGTAAAACCCAAGGAATGTTATAAGGCTTCCTTCCAATCTGGTAGGCTGACCACAGTTTGGATTTCTTCTTCTTAGAACAAAGAACTTTGGTTTTTAGCCTTGATTGTCATGTGGGATAATTGGTGAAAACATAAAGCCCTGGTGTGAGTACTCTGTGCTCTTACTTCCTTTGCTGAGGAAATCTGAAAGCCGTATTTGGAATGGCAGTGATGTAAGATAGACCTAACCCAGAACACTCAGCTGTCATTTTAGGATAATCACTTGGCCTGTAGAGTATTTTGCATGTTGAGCCAGGAATAAATCTTTGTTCTATTATAATACTTTTTTGTTTTATTTTTCATTTTTATTATTATTATTATTTTTTGGATCCAGTTGTGGGGCCTGAATTCTGGGCCTGGGCGCTGGCCCTCAGCTCTTCAGCTCAAGGCTAGCGCTCTACCACTTGAGCCACAGCACCACTTCGGGCTTTTTTCTTTTTGCTTATGTGGTGCTAAGGAATCGAACCCAGGGCCTCATGCATGCAAGGCAAGCACTCTACCACTGAGCCACCTTCCCAGCCCCTTGTTTTACTTTTTAAAAAGTATTTTTGTTTAGGAGTTGTTAGCGTAATCTGGCCTATAACCAAACTAATCCATAACCAGATACTATTCCAAATCATTGTCCAAGGAAAGGTCATAAACAGCTATAAGCAATGGAGTAGCTTGGCAACAAATATTCATAAATATTCTATGGTGTGTGTGATAGGTATAGTAGCTCAACCAAAGTCCCTTCACCCTTTTAAACTTTGATCTACTAAGTGTTAATTTTAGTTTCTAAATAACATGTCCAATACATTAAATGGTGTCTAAGTTCAATGGGGAGTGTGTCAATAGAGGAACTTCTTGAAAACAGGATTGTATGTGGGGCCTACCCTTGAGGGCCATTCCCATAGCACGAATAAAGCTTAAATACCAATAGGACTAAGCCCTTTATGCACAGTGTTTTTTAATTCTAAAGCATTTCCTCTAGATGCTATTCATCTAGATGAGGCATTCTTACTAAGAATCCAATCATTGAGTGCTTTTCATCTTCAGAAAACGGACACATGATCTTCCATTTGTCATGTGGGAAATTTTCAATCTTTTTTTTTGGGGGGGGGTCCAGTTGTGGGGCCTGAACTCTGGGCGCTGTCCCTCAGCTCTTCAGCTCAAGGCAAGTACTCTACCATTTGAGCCACGTACCACTTCCGGCTTTTTTTTTTTTCCGGCTTACGTGGTGCTGAGGAATCTAACCCAGGGCCTCATGCATGCAAGGCAAGCGCTCTACCACTGAGCCACCTTCCCAGCCCGAAATTGCTTAGGGTGTGTGCGTGTGTGTGTGTGTGTGTGTGTGTGTGTGTGTGTGTTGGAAATTGCTTAGGGTGTGTGTGTGTGTGTGTGTGTGTGTGTGTTGGAAATTGCTTAGGGTGTGTGTGTATGTGTGTGTGTGTGTTGGTACCAGGGCTTGAACTCAAGGCTAATACCCTTGAAAGGCTTTTTTATTCATGGCTGGTGCTCTACCATTGAACCACATCCCCAGTTCAGCTTTTTTGCTGGTGTCCAGGATAGCTTCTAACCACAATTTTCAGATCTCAGCCTCCTTAGGTAATTATGATTACAGGTATGAAACAGTGGTGCCCAGCATTTTTATTTTCCTCCAATTTTCTTTAAATGAGAACTGTATAGTTAACTTAAAACTTTAATAAGTGTGTGTGCGCACTTAGAGTTTTAGCTTTTAGCAGGTTCTTAACAATCCAGGCTTTTTGTTTCTGTTTTTGCTGGGAAATTTTTAGTAAACTAGGCATTAATTGGTCACATCAACATTTTTGCTTTTAAAATGGTTTAAAGTTATTAGCAATCTGTTGGTAAGCTAAAAGAAGAGAGATTGTTACCTTAGAGCTATTAAAGCAGAGGATGTTTTGCATGTTTTAAGTAACAGGTCACCAAGGTTGTTGTACTTTTTAAAAATCTATCTTCAGAATTGGTATGTTTGCAGACAGACTCCCTGGGACAGCTGTGTCCTAATTAAAACCCAAAGAATTATTTCCTGAATCTCAAATACCCATTTTAAGTGTGGTGGAGGCAAAAAATAGTTACCTATAGTAGAGGTTATAGTGTTCTCACTGAGAATTCAAATGAATAAAAAGTTACCTAGATTTATACTACCATAAAGACTTTCAAGTCTGTAAAGTACTTCATTTATAAATTTTAAAAATTAGAGTTAATGCAACCATTTAACAGATATTCCCCATAGGTGATCAGTTCATTCATTCATTACTGCTTAGATGGGATTCTAGTAAACTACTAGTGTTTTTATTCTGAGTTTCCCAAAACATGAATCATATAAACTATATGTGAACTATATAAAATAAAAAAATTAAAAATCATAAAATTGTGATTGTTTATCAATTCTCCATTAAACAAAAATTATAAAGGGCAGGCTAAATTTTAAGTTAACTTTTAAATTTATCTTATAACACACACACACACACACACACACACACACGTGCACGTACACCAAGAAACTAATTTAAGTCTAGCTTTTCCTTCCTTCCTTCCTTCCTTCCTTCCTTCCTTCCTTCCTTCCTTC
>NW_012267253.1:12850289-12858813 GCF_000151885.1 Dipodomys ordii | reverse complement strand
TTCCTTCCTTCCTTCCTTCCTTCCTTCCTTCCTTCCTTCCTTCCTTCCTTCTTTCCTCTCTTTCTTTCTTTCCTTCTTTCCTTTTTTTGGGTCTGGTCGTGGGGGTGAACTCTGGGCCTGGGTGCCGGCCCTCAGCTCTTCAGCTCAAGGCTAGCGCTCTACCACTTGAGCCACAGTGCCACTTCCGGCTTTTTTCTTTTTGCTAATGTGGTGCTGAGGAATCGAACCCAGGGCCTCATGCATGCAAGGCAAGCGCTCTACCACTGAGCCACCTTCCCAGCCCCCCGCTTTCCTTCTTTTTTTTTTTGTGGTGGGTGGGCAAGGGGCTGGTCTTGGGCCTTGAACTCTGGGCCTGAGCACTGTCCCTAAGCTCCTTTTGGTCAAGGCTGGCACTGTACCACCAAGCTACAGCACTATTTCTGGCTTTTTCTGTGATTAACTGGACATAAGAGTTTCGTGCACATTCTTGTTCAAACTGGCTTTGAACCATGATCCTTTCATCTCGGCCTCCTAAATAGAAGCTGGCTTTTAAATTTAGTAATAAATATAAACTATAGAGCCTTAACTGGTTCTGTTCTAAGTTGAGAGTCATGAAAAGCTGCTGTCTCCAGCTTCTTAGAGGACTGAACAAGACTAGAAGGAAAGATTTCTCTTTGTGAAAGAATTGAAGGTGACCAATACAATGAGTTTTTTTTTTTTTTTAACAACTTGGGGGCTAGGGAAACTGGCCTTCCTATCCATAGCATGTAAAATTTTTTAGTTTGCTTTTTATGAGATAAGAATCTCTATCCTGGAACTCACTATTTGCCTTCCCTTGCCCAGCCTGAATATTACTATTTCTTTATATGCAGCTAGTTGACTTTTACAAAAGAATCAAATGGTTAATTTTTTAACATAATTTTATTATTATTAAGGTGTTGTGCGGAGTTATTACCATTTCATAAGTCAGGTAATGATTACATTTCTTTTTTTGAACAATGGCACCCCTTTCTTTGCTTTTCCCCAGTTCCCCCCCCATGCCAACGTACAAGTTGCATAGTTCGTTTTCCATATACCATGACTGTATTTGTTCCCCTTCCTTCTTCCCATTCTGCACTGCCCCTTTGCCCCTCAAAAAAAAAAAAGCCCCAAAGCAAAACCAAACATCAGCAAAAAACCCAAAAAACAAAACCGTGTTTCCATTTCCTGGAATTTGTTTTGATAAATAATACTTTAATAAATAAATTTGATAAATAAATACTTTAAATGTTCAGAGGAGTTATACCTTTGGGTTCATCCCCTAATATAATGCCCAGAGACTTGAAGTGCCCGAAAAGACCACCAGGGACCAAAAATCAATGCAAGCGGCAATGAGTAGTTTATTGACGAGCTCCAGCATGGACCTCTCTGTGCCCTGATGTCCGAGTGCAGGGAGAGGCCCCCAGCACAGGGTTACAGCACTTTTTATATGTTCTTTGCTAGGAGTAAGGCCTCAGTATGTATTGGCAACGAATCAATACACTGTGTGGGAAATTTAAATCATAATTCTAGCGGATGATTGGCGCAATACAAAGCAGGAAAAGGGCTGGGGCTAATAATTGGTTGGGCTAGTGGACTGTTGTGCTCTAAAATAATTGGACGGTACTTCTAGGGTGACTTAGGGGAAGTAGTTGCCAAATGGCCACTATCTCTGATCCCAGGCCTGGGTGGGAGTGGTTGCCAAATGGCCACTATCTCTGATCCTGGGCCAGGTGGGGGGGCGGTGGGGGGGGTTCTGGAATGTGTACTTTGTCATGTACTCCCTGCGGGAGGTCGTTAACTTCAGCTCCAGATCGGGAGTAAGTGTCTGGGGCTCAAGGGCGGGTAGAATAGCAGCTGCATTCTTTAAGATTTAGCAAACCTGTGTACAGAAGCAGAAAGGCAAGTTAAAGAAAATACAAAATGGCAAATACAGGTCTATCTGGTGGTATATATGTGTGTGTGTGTGTGTGTGTGTGTGTGTGTACATATATATATGTATGTGTGTATATATATACATATATATATGTATATGTATATATACATATACATATATATATATCACGCTTCTCACTAACAGTATTGTTCTTTAGTTTGATTATGTGTGAATACCTGTAAGTTATTATGTCCAATTGTATTTTAGTTCTAGCTTCTGCATATGAGAGAAAACACGCAGTTTGTTTCTCTGAGCTTGACTTACTTAACATGATTTGTTCTAGGTCCATCCATTTCCCTGTAAATGACATCATTTATTCTTTCTAATGGATGAGTAAAATTCCATTATGGATATAAATCATATGTTTTTGGATCCATTCATCTATTGTGGCTATGTACCACATTTTTTGGATCCATACATCTATTGTAGGGCATCTGGGCTGTTTCTGTAAGCTGGCTATTGTGAGTAGTAGAGCAATTGAACATGGATGTACAGATGTCTTTATTGTATCCTGATTTGTAATGTTATGGATAGAAGCCCAAGAGTGGTAAGGTTAGGTCATGAGGAAGTTCTATGTTTAGTTTTTTGAGGAACTTCTGAAGGACTAAGCTAACTCCATTCTAAAAGCAAGCCATCATCTCCTGTAAAACTGACCTCAGGTTAAACTTAAGGGACAAAACAGTTATTGGAAAAACCAGTTTTTGGAAAAGTTCTTGGAAAACCCACAATCGAAACTGCAATTATACCCCAGCAACCCCAGTTAGATAAGGGTTGAGAAACACGACCCCAGTTACTGGAAAATGGACAGGTTGGTCAAGTTCCTGGAAAAAGCAGCTGTAGGGTCATAAAAAGTTAAAAAATATATTGTTGCCTGCATTCCTATGTATCCCAACCAATGATCTGCTTGCTATGTGGGGTTTAACCAATCCTGTAACTACTAAGTTGGAAAGCCTCTACCCTTACTGGAATTGATTATGCCCCTAACCAATGAGCTTACCCCGAAATTTGCCCGCGAAATGCTGACCAATTGCTGACCAATTATGTAGAAGCCCACAAACCTTCAACCCTTCCTATTTGCTGGAGACCCTCTAAGAACCCTACTGAACATGTGGTCGGGGCTCACAACTCTGACCGGCTGCGTCAGTGACGATTATGAGTCCAGGCTCGAGCTTGCAAGTAAACGACTCTTTTGCTGTTTGCATTGGTCGTTGTCTCTGGGGGTCGCTCGGGGGTCTCGAGTTTGAGTATAACACTTCCAGATTGTTTTGTCCAGAGTGATTGTACTAGTTTATATTCCCAGCAACAATGTAGTAGAGTTCCTTTTTCCCATGTCCCCGCCAGCATTTGCTGTTTGAGATGAATCTCAATTGTTTTGATTTGCATTTCCTCTATGGCCAGGGTTGTTGACCATTTCCTCTTATTTTCCATTCTTTTTCTTCTGTGAAGTCTCTCTTTAGTTCCTTTGTCCATTTATTGATTGGTTTATTAGTTTGGGGGAGGGTTTATAGTTTTTAAGCTCCTTGTATAGTTTGAATGTATTGGGCTTTTTTTCAAGTATATTGCTGGTAAAGATTTTCTCCAAGTCAGGATGTAAATTTTTATTAAAATAAAAGATAGAGTCCTTAAAACTCTCAATCTGACCAGGGAACAGCTTTTAAACCTTTAAAGATATATTGAGAAAATAATAGACTTAAAAAAAAATAAAACAAAAACTCCCAACAAGCCAGTACCACATTTCTTATTACCAAAATAATAAAAACCTCATGCTGCATAGATACTGAATTTTTCTACTTATCTGAACAACCAGTAAAAAGCAAGCACTGAAGGTCTTCAACTATAATTAATCTCTTATTCATTTCTTTTTGTGTGTGTCAGTTGTGGGACTTGAACTCTGGGCCTGGGCACTATCCCTCAGCGCTTCAGCTCAGGCGAGTGTTTTATCACTTGAGCCACAGCGCCACTTCCGGTTTTCTCGGTGGTTTATTGGAGATAGGAGTTTCATGGACTTTCTTGCCCAGGCTGGCTTTGAACTGCTGACCACACACTCTATCATTTTTGTTCCAAATGTGGACCATAGACAGACATCTTTAATAAAAGTTACAAGTTTTGTTTTGTTTTTCTGTTTGAGCCAGTCCTGGGGTAAATATACACCTACTGAAGATCAGGGTATTTGAAATGACTTTCCAAGGTTACACTATTAGTTGGTAATGCCTTCTTAACTCCAGCACAGCTCTTATTGCTAGACAGCGCCTTTTCTGCTTATTTCATTTATTGTTACTATACTGAGTATTCAAATTTTACTTCCTGCTCCAATCTCTTATTTTTTAGAATCTTCAGATAGTTTTCTTCTGTATATTCTCTAGAGATTTGGTTATAATCAGAGGAAGACCGAGGTTATATAAGTAACTAAGAACAATTGGGGATAAAAAGCTGTAAATCATCTTGAAAGGACAGTATGAAGGAAATGGCCTAGAAGTTAAATGAGTACCTTTGATATGGTAAGCAATGCAAAGGAGCCAAAGAAATATAGTTCAGTGGACTTTGAACATTGTCATGGAAACAGTGTAGAGATGAATGGTTGTGGTAAATGTTATGTATATATAAGATGCAGATTTAGTCTGTGTTATAAATGTTGGCATCAACAAGCATCATGAATTAAGAATTATGAGATTCATGTTGATTGTTGTGATTTTAGTGAAACTTGATTTTAATAAAACTTCATATAATATCTAGCATATAAAAATGCATGAAATTGAAAGGTTTCTATAGAAATGAAAGGTCAGGTTGCTTGTCTGCTAGTAGAGCTATAGATAAAAACTGGGTTTAGCATATACTAAATAGAAAATGGTTGGGTCAGGAAAATAAGTTAAAGTGTAACATGTTTCAGACATTGTTTGCTGGGCTATCATCTTAAGAACACAGAATTATTTAACAAATATGAATTGTATTTTAATAGGTTTCCTTGAGAGTATGTTTACCTACAGCTTCTGTGGCCTTTTTAAATTATAAATTCAAGGACTAGCTTGATCTACCAGCCTCGTGGCAACACATCTGGAAATAGTGCACATCACTAAAACATTCATAGGAGTTGTGTGTGCTTTGAAATATTGCATATCTGGTTAAAAAATTCCCTTGGTATTTACTGGCATTTTAAACTAAAATGTCACTGATGGGCAGAGTTTTGTCTATGTTAATAATATTCAGCTGAAAGAATACCTCAGTTCAATTGAACACAATTTTTACCTCTAATTGTTAATTAGGCCAGCAGTACTCTCAGAAGGAAAATCAAAATGGTGCAATTAAAATTTGAACCAATATCCGAAGCAACTATAACTTTACTTAAAAAAAATTCTAAAACTTAGGTAATTTCAGTGGATATATGGGGTATGCATGGCTTAGAAAAACCTATATTTGGAGTGTAGACCATTTGAATCTAGTTAATAACAGCTATGTTGTTAATACTTGGTGTCAGGTAGGCCAGGCATTCATGCTTCCCCCTAACATGTCTGTTGGTTCAGTTTGGCTTGATAACAAACGGGTAAGCTTCTGTATATGTATTAACATAAATGCATGATTTATTAAGCTAAAGATTGGACTTCAAGCCAGGTGCTGGTGGCTCACCTCTGTAATCCTAATTACTCCGGAGGCAAGATGTGAGGATTGTGGTTCAAAACCAGCCTGGGCAAGAAAGTCCGTGAGACACTTATCTCTAACAAACTACTTGGGAAAACCTGGAAGTGGTTCTGTGGTGCTAGCATAAAGAGGCTCAGGGACAGTGCCCCTAAGTTCAAGCCCCAGCACCAGCAGAAAAAAAAAAAAATGGACTTCATTGGTGTCAGGAAAGAATTGTTGGTACTGCAGGGGGGTAAGAAAGCCAGAGAAACTTCTTCTCCGGTCAGCCTGAGGAGTTTTTGAGTCAGTGTAATGTATCAGAGACAGCAAAGCTGAAGCTGTACTAAGGAACCCTTATTCCTAGCTGAGCAGTTTTCCTCGTCTCACAGCTATCCTGTGTTTTCCTTCTGGATATATAATAAATATTCACATTAAAAAGAATGTGAAGGAAGAGCTTAATTTAATGATAAATATTGAGCGCTTCACTGAATGTAAGTGGGCATTTTCTGAACCATCTTCACTTTAAACTACCACCACCCTGGATTAAGCAGTCTTGTATTTCCTCTCAGCCCATCTGACTATGCTCATGGCAGGCGCAGTATTTGTTACTGGTAGGCTTTTCTCAAGAATTGCCAGCATACTTTTTCCTTCCCAGATGACTTCTATGCCTACCAGTTTTGTATATATCTGAAAATTCATTACATTGTACATATTATTGTAATTAAATAATTTAACTCCAAATTGCATAAGCCAGTGATTGAAACAGAGTGTGAGAACAGAATCATTGTTTCTGTTACAGTAAAGATGATTTTTTTTTTCGTTTAAAGTGAGGTTGCCCAGTTTGGCCTCAAACTTGTTTCATGCAATACTCCTACCTCAGCTTCCCAAGCAGCTGAAACTACAGAGGTATACCGTAAGACCTATCTTCAAACTCTATTAAAAACTTGATAAACATAAAAGCATAAAGAACCTCAATGAAAGCTGCTTATCAATAGATAGCTAAAGAGGAGAAAGAGAACTGTTGGGGAGGGGAGCTAAGTACTAGCTAGAAGGAGTTAGGCTAATGAGAGTGAAAGAAGATGGATATTGTTGAAATAAATTACTGCCAGTATGAAAATAGAACTCTGAAACCTCTTGAACTTGTAGTAGGAAAGGATATGGAGTGGGATTAAAAGGGGAGTTAGGAGGGCTTGATTGGGCTACATTATTTATGTGTGTGGATATGTCATAATGAAATCCCCCCTTGTATAGCTGATATATACTGACTGATAAAAGAAAACTTGGTAAAGATAAGCACTGATCAGAAGTGGAAGTTGAATTAGATGTGGGTGAGATAACTGACAGACAGGAGAAATACAAAAATATAGAGAGATTTAGTACTCACCTTGCTTTACACACACATACACACACACATGTATTTTTTTTTTTTTTTTGCCAGTTGTGGGGCCTGAACTAACTCTGAGCCTGGGCGCTGGCCCTCAGCTCTTCAGCTCAAGGCTAGCACTCTACCACTTGAGCTACAGCACCACTTCCGGCTTTTTCTGCTTATGTGGTGCTGAGAAATCGAACCCAGGGCCTCATGCATGCAAGGCAAGCACTCTACCACTGAGCCACCTTCCCAGCCCCTGCTTCATATATATTTTCAAATCTAGGCTGTAACTTAGAAAAGTGAACTGACAACTGCATTGTGGGTGTGGCTTATATATGCACTTAATTTCACTCTTAATTTTTCTTTTAGCAGTGCTAGGGATTGAACCTAGGGCCTCATAGTGCTAGGCAAGCACTCTATACTGGACCTATGCCCCCAGCTGTGCATGCATTTTAAATGAGTGTCATAAGTATGTATGGTTTGGTCACTTGCTTTGAGATAGTTTATTATTATTCAGTTCAGTTATCATTCCTGATTTTATAAAGTGTAAGAGGGCTTCCTTATGAGTGGCAGTTGAATACAACCTCTTCACATCTTTGCAGAACTGTGGCACTTGCAATTTGAGCATACATACTTCTGCCTATTTCTCCAATGCTATCATGTTTTCCTATCTTTCAAGCAAGAAAAGTAACTGCTGGCTTTCCATTACCATAACATATACCCAGAATTTGATTTACAAGAGAAAAGGTTTACTTTGGCTCACAATTTTGGAAGTTCTAATTTGTGATTGGTTGATTCTGTTGCTTTGGGGACAGTAATAAGATAGCACATTATGGCAAGAGTGTAGTAGGATAAAATTGCCCATTCATGGTCAGGAAGACTCCCACAATCTTAAAAAAAATTTCTGCATTTTTTTATTGGTGCGTATTAATTATACAATGTGACAGTGACATTTCCACACATGTATATGATACATTCTGATCATATTCACCGTCCCACAATCTTTTCTTTCTGGGGCATTCCTCTTATGGCCCAAAGACCTTCCCCTTCGTCTCAAACTTAAAAAAAATTAATATCAATTAATTGTACCAAGGGTGTTTCTTTTTAACATGTCAGTTTGTGTACATAGTGCCTCTTTTTTTTTTTTTTGGACAGTCCTGGGGCTTGAATTCAGGAGTGGGGTACTGTACCTGAGCTTCGCTTGCTCAAGGCTAGCACTCTGCCACTTGAGCTACAGTGCCATTTCTGGCCTTTTCTGTTTATGTGGTATTGAAGAATTGAACTCAGGACTTCCTGCATGCTAGCAAATACTCTACCACTAAGCCACCTTTCTAGCCCCATAATGCATCTTGATCAGGGTCACCTCCTCCATCCCAAATCTCAACTCTTGAACCTCTCAGCCCATTACCGCTGTGCCATTCTTTAGCACATGGCCTTTGGTGGAGGGTGAGGGTGCAATCCAGATCCAAATTATTATTTTTTTCCTATTTTTTTTTATTTTATTTGTGAAGATACTGTACAGAGGGGTTACAATTACATGGGCAGGATAATGCGTACATTTCTTACCAAGCATTGCAGCCTCCTCCTTTTGTTTACCCTTCACATCCCTT
>NW_012267253.1:12820288-12837625 GCF_000151885.1 Dipodomys ordii | reverse complement strand
GCTCAGATGTGTCTTTTTGCCTTGGCTTCCCTCTCTTGTCTAACTCTCTGTCCTGTGATGGCACACTTGGTGTGATTCTCTGGCTTAGGACTGTTCACTGGAACTCTAAAACTGCTTTCTATGTGAGAGCTTTTTCAGATTCCAGCTTCTCCTCCGCCACCTTGAAAATTGTCTTCCAGATCCAAATTATAACAAAGATTCTTCTCAATTTACAGAAAAGTATACAATTTATTCATTATTTTTAATTAAAAATTATTATGAAGTACTTGTACAAAAGGGTTTCTACTTAACATGTGAGTATGTAAGTATAAGACATGGGTATGAAACCATGTAAACAATATACATGATGCAATTTTACTATACATTTATTAAATCTATGTATGTATGTGTGTATGTATGTATTTATGGACAGTACTGGAATTTGAATTCAGGGCCTTATAATTTCCAGGCTGGTGCTCTACCACTTGAGCCACACTGCTAGTTCTGGCTATTATTTATTTATTTATTTATTTTTGTTGTTGGTTGTGGGGCTTAACTCTGGGCCTGAGCCTGTTCCTCAGCTCTTCAGCTCAAGGCTAGCGCTCTACCACTTGAGCTACAGTGCCACTTGAGATAAGAGTTTCAGGGACTTACCTGCCTGGGCTGGCTTTGAACCAAGATCCTCAGATCTCAGCCTCCTGAGCAGCTAGGATTACAGGTGTGAGCCTTCAGCGCCCAGCCTGGCTATTTATTTAGTTTGTGTGTGTGTGTGTGTGTGTACTGGTACTTACTCAAGGTTTGGGTACTGCCGTGAACATTTGTGATCAAAGCTAACAATGTACCACTTGAACCACAGCTTTACTTCCATCTTTCTCATTTTTTTGGTGGTTAATTGGAAATAAGAGTCTCATGGACTTTCCTTTTCCTGCACCAGCTGGTTTTGAACTGTGATCCTCAGAGCTCAGCCTCCTGAGTAGCTAGGATTACAGGTATGAGCTACTTGGACCCCACCTTCTAACTTTGACTTAAGAAAATACCCATCTTTTCTTAAACTTACATTTTTAGGTACAAAATCAGATAACTTTTTTTTATTAGCATTGTATTAGTTAATACAGAGTGGATTTTACTGTGACATTTCCATTTATATATACAACGTGTTCAAATCAATCTCATTCCCTTTAGCAGTCTCCCTACCTTTCTAAAACTATTCCAGTAAGTCTCATTGTTCTATTTTCATGAATGCTGTTTTTTTCTGTAGTTTGACAAATTTCTTAAACTTTAAGCTTAACTTCAATTAAATTTAAGATGTGAAGTTAACTTTAGTGGTATAGAAGATAAGGAAGATGATAGAGAATTAATGTGTGCTGGCCCATTAGGGATCAGGGATTAAGGTTTAAGGAACCCTTTACTTGGTGCTAGACTACCTGGTCTTGTATCACTTGTGCTCTTGATGGTATTTTTGATGCTCTGATGCTAGTCAATTAATCATTGCTACACTTCACAGGGATTTATAAACGATTTCTTATATTAACTAAAGGTTTGATTCACATAAAAGCACTAGTTGTTTTAGTATTCTCAGTTTTCATGGACATTAACCTCTTCAGTTAAAACTTTTCATCTTGGAAAATGAAACTGCTATCATGTGGTGGTTCTTAATTTTATTTATAGCATGATCACTTAGTTGAGAATTAGCTTTTGGCTGCTGTGACTTTAGCAAAAACCCTGGGCACATATAGAGGCTTTAGAGTCAGATGGACCTGAGTTTGAATCTTGGCTTTATCGTTACCAGGTCCGTAACCATTGGAGAGTTACTTATAAATATATGTTTTCTTATCTTTATGATAGCATAATAATATATACCTCAGGTAAGTTGTATGTGTGCGTGCAGTTACATGTGCTCACTTCATAAGGATAATGAAGATGAAAGAGAATATGTGTGAAGTTCATGGACATATGTTCCCTTTGTCTCTGTGCCCATTTTAAAATTTCATTTTATGTCACAGCTGAAAAGAAGATCATGTAGACACTTCTGGACACTTTACATCCATTCCCTTGATGTAGCAGGTAGTAGTGTGTCCTGTCATTTCTAAAGTTAGCACATCCATTTCTTCAATGTCACATAACTATTGTTAGATCTTTAGAATTTAAACATTTAGTTTTTATGCTGACTTTGTATAATCAATAACTGGAGGGAGGGAAGCCAGATTAAATGAATGAAGTCTTTTACTTGTAACCTTTAGTTTTCCAGGGGACTGGGATCTGGAAAATAGTGTTTTGAGGGTTAGCCTAGTAGAAAAGGCTGTGGGACTCTATCTCCAAAATAAGTGGCAAAAAGAGGACTGGAGGTATGGCTCAAGTGGTAGAGCACCAGCCTAACAAGTAAAACCAAGCAAGCACTAGGCCTTGAATACAAACGCCAGTACCACAAATAGGAAAAAAAAAAAAAAAGGAAGCCCAAGCTATGTATCACTTCTTATTTACTAGGTGGCTAGGGGCAATGGTGCTTGCATTTACCTTAAAGTACTGTTAGATCTTTCTGTTAAAATTGCTTGCCTTTTTTTGTTTGTTTATTTCTCCAGCCTCTGTTCCATGCCTAACCCATCTTTGTCGTTTGGAAATTCGGTCCAGCCTAAAACTAGAACACCTTCGATCTGACAGTTTTATCCGTCAGTTACCGCTTCCCACAAGTCTACATAATTATTTGCTCTATGAAGACGTTCTGAGGAGGAACGAGGTTCCTGAACTGGCAACTATTCATGATGGAGAAATCAGTGAAGCTAGTTGAAACAGCTCATTTCTTACTCTGGAAGCTATCAAGACAACAGAGCCATGGAGTACAGATTATTCATGACTTTGTAGTCATAGAAGATAGGTTTTGCTTATGTGATTTGGTTAGGTTTGGGGGTTAGTAATAAATATGAATGTTTACAATGGGCTTCTCAGTAAAAAGATATTGTAAGTTTTATTTGTATTACTTTTTGCAGTTTCATTTCCAGTTACACTTTGTTGTAATATTTATTTCTACTTTATTCTGAACTCTGCTGCTTCTTTTAGTGCTAGACATGGTGCATTTCCACCTCTGTTTCATGTTCACCTGGTGCTTGCAACCAAGAATAGAAAGCATACACTGCACCAGAGTATGAGTAACTGCACTTACTATTTTATTTGGGGATGATTATCTTGTAAGTGATCTTACCCTGTTGTTGTATTCTGTTTTCACTTCCTAATCCAGTTACTTGATACAAGAATGGTATTCGTTACCTTTTCACATGTAAACTCAGGGGATTTTTTTTTGCCACTCTTGGGGCCTGGGCACTGACCCTGAGCTTCTTTTTGCTCAAGGCTAGCATTCTACCACTTGAAACACAGCACCACTTCCAGCCTTTTCTGTTTATGTGGTACTGAGGAATCGAACCCAGGGCTTCATGCATGCTAGGCAAGCACTCTACCACTAAGCCACATTCCCAGCTTGGAATTTTTTTTTTTTTTTTAGGATTATAGATCAGTTGTATTGCTGATCCCTCTTCCTTAAGTTTTTTATTTTTTTTATTTTACTCTTTGGCAAATTATGTCACATTGGTGTGATCTCAAAGACATGTTCAGTTTAAAAAATATTAGATCAGCTGGGCAGCAGTAGCTCATGCCTACTCAGGAGGCTGAGATCTGAGGACTGCAGTTCCAAGGCGGCCCAGGCAGGAAAGTCCATGAGACTCCTATCTCCAATTAACTACCAAAAAGTTGGAGAATGATGCTGTGGCTCAAAGTGGTAGAGCATTAGTCTTTAGCACAAAAGCTCAGGGTCAATGCCAGGCCCTGAGTTCTAGCCCCAGGACTGTCACACACAAAGAAATATTAGGTCAGTTTTAGGAGCATTTTACCACATTTGGGATATTATTAAGAGAGGAACATTTCTGTGTCACCATCTTTAAAGAAAGAATGGTGCATACTTCAGAGTTACTACCAAATATAGCAATCAGGCTCTTTTCAGCTCCACAATCAGTGAGCAGCTTTGTTCCCATGAAGCATTTATTGCCAGTTTTAGTAATAGTTTAGTGGTTTTCTTTTATAATCTAGATGGTTTATCAAACAGTACATGAAGACCTCATAATCCTAGGTTAATGAAGGACTGCGTCATGAGTCAGTCTAAGTCTATAGTCAGAAAGTACCAAACACAGAATTAAATGAGCCTGATTAGAGATCGTGGAGACTAGCTTTGAGAGAAAGATAGGAGAGCATTGCCACCATAGACAACTGGACAGCTAGAGATTGGTCCAAAGGAAGCAAGTCTCTTATCTTGTTCTTACCCTGTGGTTGAAATAGATGGAACAGATCACCTAGGTCCATCTCAGATCGTCCTTCACTGTTCTGACAAAAGTCATGAGGACAACATTGTTAAGATCCAAAAGAATGGCTGGACTCTTCTTCACTTTAGGAATTTCCTGTGGGGTGAACGTAGAATTGGAATATATGTGTACAGGTGGCAGAAGTTTAGCTGTTGAGAACCAGGTGGCAATTCTGGTAACTTAAAAAATTCCAAAATTCCATGTAGTATTTAAAATGTTGCAACCTTTATTTTTTAAACCATTATAGCTCTCAGTTTTTTCCTAGACCAAATGTACCTTGAATGTTTCAATCTTATGTAGTTTGTTCATATTTGTATGTTTATATATGTAATAAAAACTCAAGTATCCACAAGTTCGTGTTGAGCTCTTCATTTTGAAGATGTGAAAATCAATACAGATGATCCCTGAGTGATAGTCAACTTTGCAGTGGGACAGAACTGACATATATTTTGCACTGTTTAGAGCTTTAACCTTTTCCTGGGCTAGCAACATGCAGTGTGGTCTCTTTAGGGTTCTGAGCATTGGCAGCTTCTAGTCAGCCATGTGACCATAAGGGTAAAGAGCTGACACTCTACAGTGCAGATATGTTTAGTAGATTACATGAATTAAATACATTTTCAACTTAGGACATTTTCAACTTACAGTAGTGTTTTAGAAACCTTTAAAAGCTTTTGGTATTTAAGTAATTACTATAGTTTGGATTTGGAGTGTTAAAGGCATGGACCCCAGTCTGTGGCACTATGGAGGTATAGTAGAACTTTAAAGAGATAGAACCTAAAGGAAGAAGTTAGGTCACTGGGATGTGTCCTTGAAGGTAACATTGGGACTTCCAACTCTTTCTGTCTTTTCTTCCTAGCCACTATGAGGTGAGCAAATCTGTTCCACCAGTGGTTCTCTACTATGTTCTGTCACATCACAGGCACAAAAGAATTAAGGCTAGGTGCCAGCTACTAATCCTTGTTACTTGGAAGGTGGAGATTAGGTGGATCCTGGCTCAAAGCCAGCCTGGGGTAGCGGGGAGGGGGGGGGTGGGTAGGGAAGGGATGGGAAGGGGAAACAAAGGAGGAGACAATGCTGGATAAGAAATGTGGTTGTCATGTCCAAAACGTGCTTTACAACATCGGTGGGGGGGGGGGAAGGGGGGGAAGGGGAAGGATTGGGGGGGGGGGGGGGGGGGGGGGGTGGGTAGGGTGGAGAGGAGGAAGTAAGACCCTATTTCAACTAGTAGTTGACCATAGAGATGTGTGCCTATCTTCCCAGCTATGTGGGAGATTGAAATTGGGAGGACTGCAGTTGTAGGTCGTCAGCCTGGGTAGATAAGGTTGTGAGATTCCATGGCAACATAGAAGACTGGACATGGTGGTAAGATTCTGTCATTCTAGCTATGATAGGATGCCTGAATAGGATGATTGTGATTCAGACTGGCACTGGAAAATTGTAAGGCCCTATCTCAAACAAACAAAACCCAGAGCAAAATCGGGCCTGGTTCAAGCATGATTCAGGCATCGTATGAAGCATACCCTAAGTTCAATACCCAATACTACCACCATCCAAATATATATGTAAATCAAACCATCTTCCTAATTTATACATTGGTCTATCCTTTTGTGTGAATGAAACCTGCAATTGAGCTAAGGCCATGAGTGATTGCAGAATCGGAATTGGTAAGAATGAAAAGAAAACGGACCATTTTCTGTGCTGATTCTTTTCTTAAGAACATACAGTCCTTCCTTACCATTTGTAAAGGAAAGCAGAGAATGGAGGTGAGTCCTTTGTGAGCCTGCTTTTAGTCATCTGGCTTCTGTCTAGAGTAGTCACATAATTGCGTGTCTTGCATTACTCTAGGATTACTTTGTATGGTATGTGTTTCTAATGGAGGAATTTAAACTAGCAGTTGTTGCAATGAAGAGCCTTGTCTGCATGGTTTTTCTGTTTCTTGGCTTCTTCTGCATAGCACTAATAGATGAAGCAGAACAGGTGGTAATTGCCACTGGCGCACTGAGACTTGTGAATAGCATCTGTTTATGTCTCTTTTACCATCAAATGGTTAGCATCCCCTCTTCACTGCTTTCCTATGTGGATGATAAAGTCTATCATGAGTCATTATAAGGTGCTAATTTACACTCTTTTTACCATGATGAAACTAGTGAAGAAGAAAGTCCATCTGGTGACTTAAATAAGACTGTGGTTTGAACTGAATAATTCACAAGAAGGTACAACAGTACTTCTGAGGTCATTATGGATTATTGGTCAAATAATATGTGCCAAAGATAGCAATCTCAAGCCTGGATGTGTTTTCTTAGATGCATTAGTTAATACTGTAAAATCTAGATTTTGGTTTTGACACAAAATTGTATTTTTTATTATTTTAATTCCTAATTGCACAAAATGTTTCAATTCAATACACTATTATATCAATAAAGTGTTCAAATCTTTATGGTCATTATCTTGCTTGTGATTATTTGGTTTTAGTAAGCCCACTCTTAAATGTCATACTGTGGTATTTGTTTATGTGTGTTGTAAATGCATACTTACTATTTAGTTAGTTAGTTAGTTAGTTAGTTGGTCGTGGGGCTTGAACTCTGGGCCTGGGCACTGTCCCTGAGCTCTTCAGCTCAAGGCTAGTACTTTACCACTTGAACCACAGTGCCACTTCTGTCTTTTTCTGTTCAGGTGCTGAGGAATTGAACCGAGGACCTCATGCATGTGAGGCAAGCACTCTACCACTCAGCTACCTTCCCAGTCCCTCTTTTCTAATCTTTGTAATGATAAATTTCAAGCATAAAAAATAGAATATTACATAATGAACTAGTTCCCAACAATGACCTCCCTCCTATTGGCATTTTAAAGCAAATTCTACAAGTAACATTTGTAATACTTTAGTATGCATTCTATAAGTTAAGAACTCTCTTTTTAAAACTAACAACAATATCACCACATCTTCCTAAAAAATTAATAAGTACTTTACTAATATCTACTCTTAATTTTTTTTTTTTTTGTTGGTCGTGGGTCTTGAACTCTGGGCCTGGGCACTGTCCTTGTACTCTTCAGCTCAAGGCGAGCGCTGTATCGCTTGTACCACAGCACCACTTCTGGTTTTCTAGTGCTTTATTGGAGATAAGAATCTCACAGAGGGGCTGGGAAGGTGGCTCAGTGGTAGAGCGCTTGCCTTGCATGCCTGAGGCCCTGGGTTCGATTCCTCAGCACCACATAAGCAAAAAGAAAAAAGCTGGAAGTGGCGCTGTGGCTCAAGTGGTAGAGCGCTAGCCTTGAGCTGAAGAGCTGGGGGACAACGCCCAGGCCCAGAGTTCAGGCCCCATGACCGGACCCAAAAAAAAAAAATATCTCACAGAGTTTCTTGCCCAGGCTGGCTTCGAACCTCGATCCTCAGATCTCAGCCTCCTCAGTAGCTAGGATTACAGGTGTGAGCCACTGGCGCCCGGCCTCTACTCTTAATTTTTAAAAAATGTTTCACTCCAGATCTGAAAAGGATTTTTAAGATGTGATGTTTGGTTGAAGGCTTTGGATTACTTTCCATCCTATTTCCTCCCTCTCACAAAGGAAACCAATTTATAGTTTGTTCTTTAATTTATTTTAAACATAAACATATGTTTTCAAAGTGGTTCCTTTGTATACAAAATTTCTTCATCTTGCTGAGAAGTTTTTGTTTTGATTTTGTCACTATATCCTGATGATAAGTCCATAAGATGGAATACGAAATTGTTATAGTAATTTATAGGACTTGCCCTCATTTATTTATTTATCTATTTATTTATTTTGTCGGTGGTGGGTCTTGAACTTGGCCTGGGCACTGTCCCTCAGCTCTTCAGCTCAAGGCTAGAGCTCTACCACTTGAGCCACAGCACCACTTCCAGTTTTCTGGTGGTTAAATGGAGAGTCTCATGTACTTTCTTGCCCAGATCTTAGCCTCCTGAGTAGCTAGGATTACAGGCTTGAGCCACTGGCACCTGGTTTCATTTATTTTTAATACATGATATTACTCTACTGTGAAGACATGCAATAGATTATTCAACATTTCTGCCATTGGTGGGCCTTTGCCAGTTTAGCCTTGGGAAACTTCTAGAAATGTTACAAGGTAGGTAAGTGCAAGTTGGGTGATGGTGGCTCATGCCTGTAATCCTAGCTACTCAGGTGATTAAGATCTGAGGTCCTGGTTTGAAGCTAGCCCACACAAGAAAGTCCATGAGTCTCTCACATCCAATTAATCACAGAAAAAGCTGGAAGTGCTGCTGTGGCTCAATGGTAGAGTGCTAGCCTTGAGCAAAAGAAGCTTAGGAACAGCACCCATGCTCAAAGTTCTAGCTCAAAGACAGGAGGGAAAGAAAAGGTAAGTGAATAGAAATTTGCTAGATACGTTTATTAGTAATGAGTGTAATGAGAGACATCAGAGTGGCAATAAAGTTTTCAAACTTCAACTATTTGTCAATCTCAGGTGAATATAGTTATTGCTTGTGTTTGTGATGCTAAGGATTAAACTCAGGGCCTGACAAATACTAGGAAAGAGCTCTATGCTAAACCCTCAGCCTATCAATATATATAGTTGTGATTTCTCTTATGAGCAGATGTTGATGGGAAGGATAGATCTAGATGACTGTCTGGTACCCCAGCTTTTATTAGAAAAGCCATTTTTCTTACCAAATCAAGACATTAATTAATATTACATTTCTATAAGCTCTTTTCTTTCCCATTTACCTGTCTTGAATTCTGTTCTTACATAAACTGTTCTAATGATAATATATATGTATATATATGTGTATATATATATATGTGTGTGTGTGTGTGTATATATATATATATATATATATGTTCTGATACCTGACAATATCAGCTCCTCCTTCTTATTACCCTCTTAGGATTTTCTCAGCTATTTTTCCTTGTTTCTTCCTGTAGATAAACTTTAAATAATTCTTCTAGCTCCAGTAAAGAGCTTTATAATATTTTCACTGGGATTGTGCTAAATTTATCAACTAATTTGCTGAGACCTAATTAACATTTGTGAGATACGTCTTCCTTTACAAAATCAAGATATGGGTCTTTTGTTCTATTTTTAATAACTTCTAGTTATCTAGAGCAGTATGGAATGCTTGCTTGACCCAGTACTTTAGGTCCAGCCTGGGCAACCTAATGAGAAACATCCTTTAAAAAAAAGATACCCCGGGGGCTGGGAAGGTGGCTCAGTGGTAGAGCGCTTACCTTGCATGACTGAGGCCCTGGGTTCGATTCCTCAGCACCACATAAGCAGAAAGAAAAAAGCCGGAAGTGGTGCTGTGGCTCAAGTGGTAGAGCGCTAGCCTTGAGCTAAAGAGCTGAAGGACAGCACCCAGGCCCAGAGTTCAGGCCCCACGACCGCCCCCCCCCTAAAAAAAGATACCCATTAAACATACCCCTACCCCATGCAATGTGTTAGAAGTAGCAGAGCCTAGGGTTATAAAAAGCAATCTAAATCTGTTGTGTTTCTCTCTCTCTCTCTCTCTCTCTCCTCTTCATTTTTGGCATATTGTGAGGAAGATTAGTTCACAAGTAGGGATGACATTCACGTATTCTGGCCAGTAGTTACAGTTAAGCATCCAGCCCGTGTCCAGTGGCAGTCATTAGACATACGAATTAGCAAGTTTTCAGAAGATTGTAGAAGATTCTTTTGAAAAAGCCTGGCGCCAGTGGCTCACGCGTGTAATCCTAGCTACTCTGGAGGCTGAGATCTGAGGATCACAGTTAAAAGCCAGCCTGGGCAGTAAAGTCCATGAAACTCTTATCTCCAATAAACCACCAGAAAACCAGATATGGTGCTATAGCTCAAGTGGTAGAGTGCTAGCCTTGAGCTGAAGAGCTGAGGGACAGTGCTCAGGCCCAGAGTTCAAGGCCCATGACCAATGCCCCCCTCCCAAAAAAAACAAAATTCTTTTGAGTTGATGCAGCCAGTACTAACTGAAATAAATCTGAGTTATTCCCACTAATTCTTGCCTACTTTTGAGCAAAATTAAATGCTTCCACTGTGCTAGTCTACTTCTTGAATGTTTTTTTGTTTGTTTGTTTTTGGGGTCCGGTTGTGGGGCCTGAACTCTGGGTCTGGGCGCTGTTAAAGCAACTGTAATAACATCGAGCATCTATCATGCAATTGAGACTCTTAGTCACCATTGTAATTTCAAGCACATTCCAGACTTTATACATTTATATACACACATAGTGCACTTTTTAGATAATGTGCAGTGCTCTTGTCACATCTAATAATTCTGTCATGCTTACCACACTAAACTTTATCATAATACATTTTAAATATTTAATACTTATTTGGGTTAGAATCCAATTAAATCCCATATATTGCAATGGTGTTTTTTGGATTAGAATCCAGTTAAATCCCGTGTATTACAATAATTAATGTTTTTTCCCCTTACTTGTTTGAGATGGGGATTTCACTATGTTGCTCATGCTGGCAACACAGTGAGGTAGGCTCAGGCCATCCTCTTGGCTCGCAAGTAGCTTGGATTACAAGCACATGCCACTGTACCTGGCTTGTTAATATTCCTTTTAATTGTAAAAATACTTCTAGGTATCCCAACCTTTTCAAAGGCTTACGTTTGCCTGGCATTAGGAAAGTTGTAGAGGAAGCTAGATAGCTTGAAATAAGTTAGCAGACTGAAAAAGATGTGCATATAAAAACACTATGAAACAGAATAATATGATAAGAATTGGGTGAGTAAAATACAGTAAGATTTGAGAGAAGGAAGAGAACACTTTGATCAGCTTTGAACTATAGAGGCTGCAGTGTTTACATTGTCCTATACGAGTATCTTTTTAAAAATTACACTTTGGTTATCTGTAAGTAATTGTTTAAAGGAGAAGGAGTTACTCTTCAACAAATCACTTCTACCATTGTCCCCCATACCTCCCAACTCTTTTTCTCAGTTTTCTTAATTTCATAAGATATGCCTTGACTATTAAGACTGCATTCTTCCTGCTCCATCCCCCATTCCTCTTATTTTGGGCTGCTGTAACAAAATACTATCAAACTGATGACTTAACCAAAATACAGTTCTTAAAGCTAGGAAATTCAAGATTAGGTGCTGGCAAAGTTACGACGACCCAGTTCCTCAGTCTCAGATGGCCTCTTTCTTTCTGTATCTCCACATGGTAGAGAGACAGAGTGTGAGCTCTTGTTTCTCTTTTTGTAAGACCACTAATTCATTCATCATGGTTCTATCCTCATAACCTAATTCCCTTACAAAGGCTTGATCTCCGAATACCATTGCACTGGGGGATAGGGTTCCACATAAGAGTTTGGTGAGAGGACACAAACATTTACACAGTAGAAGCAGGACAGAAAAGAAACAAAAATAAAGAATGGGTTCTTCCAAAGGACTCCATACAAGTCAAAACTAATGTCAATGTAAAGGGTAGATTTGAGCCTCACCAAGTAAGAACAAAGAGTTTGAGCCAAAATGAGCTAGCCAATCAAGGAGAAAATACAAATGCCAGTGGCTCAGAACCAGTGCTCACCAAGTGTACTTAGGGATCTGGTTTTACATATTAACAAGATGGTTATTCTGGAATATGAGAAACTAGGGTTCCTTGGCACAAGCCAAAATTTTCTTAAGAAAGACGCAGAAACACAACAAACCAAAGAAAGTTTGGATAAATGGGATTACATTAAATTGCAGAGCTTCTGCATGGTAAAGGACAGAGCTAGCGATCAATAGAAAGCCCACAGATTGGGAGATCTTCACTAGCCATACAACAGACAAGGGTCTCATATCTAAAATATACTTAGAACTCAAAAATTAAATCCCCTAACAACAAATCCTTAAAGAAACAACCACCCATTAATAAGTGGGCTAAACACTTAAAGAGAGACTTCACCGAAGAGGAAATAAGAATAGCCAATAGACACATGAAGAAATGCTCAACTTCTCTAGCTATAAAAGAAATGCAAATCAAAACAACATTGAGATACCACCTCACCCCAGTTAGAATGGCTATAATCGGAAATCTAATAACAATAGATGCTGGAGGGAATGTGGCCAAAAGGGAACCCTATTGCATTGTTGGTAGGAGTGTAAACTTGTTCAACCACTCTGGAAAGCAGTATGGAGGTTCTTCAAAAGACATAGAGCTTCCCCATGACCCAACAATCCCACTTCTGGGCATTTACCCAAATGATCACAAACAAGGCCATACTAAAGCTACCAGCACAACTATGTTTATTGCAGCTAAGATAGGGAACTAACCCAGATGTCCCTCAATAGATGAATGGATCAAGAAAATGTGATATATATATTAAGTGAAGTAAGCCAGGCCCAAAGAAACATAGGTCCCATGGTTTCCCTTATTTTCAATAACTAGCATACATCTAGGATAATCTTACTAGACAAGCAGAAAAGGTCAAAAGCTATGTACATATGACCATATAAGATGATGCTAAGTGAAATGAGCCCCAAGATAAGGACACAATAGATTTGTTTTTGTTGCTGCTGTTTTTAATGTACTATGTGACTTTTTTTGTTTCTTTTGTATGTTCTTCCCCCATTGTATAACTTCTGTTTTCAGTGTATTTGATATTGCTGTCCTGCATCTTATATATACATTTTTCTAATTTGGGGAGAGGAAGGGAAATAACAAAATGTTGAAACAAGGATATAGGTTGACCCATTGTAACAATGATATGTACAAGACACTATGTTGAAAATGAACTTTAGAACTTGGGGGGGGAGAGGGAAGAGTTGGGGAGGTGAGGAGGGAAGGGATAGTAGGGGGAAAACAAAGGAGGGGGTAACAATGCTCGATAGGAAATGTACTCATTACCTTACTCATGTAACTGTAACCCCTCTGTAAGTATCTTTGCATTAAAAAATAAAAATAATATATATTTTTACAAAGATCGTTGTTTACTGTATTGGTTGGCAGGAATAGCACTGGATGATGCTTATGTTAAATATCCTTAATAAGAATTTTGGTTAGGAAGAAGACATTCTTCAAGTTATTTGTTATTCTGTCAGTATGTCTTAGTGGAACTAAGCTGAAGCACTTAAAAGTTGAACTAACCAGCTTGTGAGACTTTGTAATTTAGGAGTGTGTAATTGTTGTTTTATACCTTTGTCAGCCAGGGTCACTAGATTACAGATCTCCCTTCTATTAATTATGTCTTCAGCAAGAAGGCGAAAGAGAAAAATCTGTTTTCATGATCCTCTTAGAACTGCACTTGAGATTATTATTGATCTTAGCAACAAGTTTGCACTTTTATTTTCATCATTTTTAGCTGCCAAGCTAAAATAATTTGCATCATAAACTCAGAATTAGCAAAGAGGAATCATTTAACATGAAAATTTTACTTTGGGGGAATTGGGTATAAGGATAGTTCTGCTGTAAGAGGAGTAACCAGAAATATTTAAGGCTAATATTTCAGACTGAGGTGGAAACCTCAGCAGAAAGTAGTTTTGGTCATTCAGTGTTAGTGGTTTTGTCACTGGATGCAGGTGAAGGTTTGAGGAGTTTCCCTTGAAAGTCAGGGATGCTTCACTTAGGGTCCTTGACTTTGCTCACAGAATAAGAATTTCTGGACAAGTCATAAGGGTAAGAAAACTTGGTGGAGCTTTATTGAGTGAGTAAGTAAGCAGACAAAAAGTAGACAAGCAGAAAGGAGAAGGCACCCAGAATGTGGGTGCTCTCAAAGGGAGAGGGAGACACTCCTCTTCGGCTGTCAGGAGTATTTATATGGTAAAGGCAGAGAATCCAAAGATAGGTGTTTTGCTCTAATGACTCTTGGTATTATGCTTTCTGGGTTCCTGGATGCTTGGGGCATTTCTTCCAGGTAAGAATGCATCCTGACATAAAACAAATGCTTATCCTTAGCTGAGGAAGGTATCCTGTTGTCTTTCTTAGAAGCAAAGATAGTGCTTCTGTGTTTCTAGATACCATGTTTCTGAGTTGTCTTAGCCAGCTTCCATTTTCCTTCATTTAAGCTGCCTCAGTTCCGGTTTGGGGTAATGCAGGACCAGTATTAAGCTTTAGTGTTTTTTTGGTTTGCAAAAAAAGTTGCAGAGAATATTGTTTTTGACAATCCTCTGACTACCTCTCCAGAATACTTATAAAGCTAAACACAATTCTTTTAACTGGTTTACAGGGCAATTTATTCAGTTTGTCTTATTTTAATCCCCTCAAGAGTCAATGTAAGAAGTAGGGGTTATTTATGAGCTGTGACTAATACCTAACTAATCGTGATGGACAATGGCTGTTTTCCATTTAAGAGCTACTTGAGGAAGAGGAAAGGCCTTCAGTGGTCAGTAGGGCATTACAAAAAAGCCTAATAAGCTGCTTTTACTACTTTAGTAATAAAATGCAATGGCTTGTGAGACATACAACTGCATAAAGTGTATTTGAAGCAATTTGGGGGTCAGAAAGGAAGATTTACATGTGTAATTATTTTGTTGATTGAAAATGAACAGCTTGCTTTTTTTTTTATAAAATATGTAAGAAAGCATGACTTTGTTGTTTTTATATGTTACAAATCTTAGGAAGATATTATATTGGTGGTGGTTTCAATTCCAGGGAAATTATTCTGTGATGATAGTTTTTGCATCAAATGGCATGGACTTGGGAGGGGCTCAGAGAAGGAGTGAAGTGCAGAACTCTAAAAAATAACTTGCCATCAACTGGTCATCTCTTGTGAGACTTTGTCAATAGTTTATCCAGGTTCTGGAGAAGTTTAGGTAGTCAGAACTTTTTTCTAGGATGTGTGAATCCAAATATGAATGACATCAGGTTTGTGGCAACTTGCACAGTTGTTGGCTGGCACCTTAATTTTATCTAAACGGCAGAGTGTAACTGACCCATTAATTTGTTCTGTTTACTTTTCTGTCATAACTGCCCTCCCCAATTAAAATTGTTTGACTTCTCAAAAGAGTTTTCTTTACATATTATCTTGTAAAGTCACTTTCATGTTTGTATTAACTATATATCATACCACAACAAATTACCGCAAATTTAATGGCTTAAAGCAACACACAGTTCTCATCTCATGATTTCTGAGGGCCAGGAAGCTGCATACAGTCTAGCTGGATCTTCTGTTTCATAGTCTCACAAGTTTGTGATAAAGGTGTTAGCCAGGAACAGCATGAACTTGAACAACAAAAAAGGAACCCTGTTGCACCGTTGGTGGGAATGTAAACTAGTACAACCACTCTGAACAGCAGTCTGGAGGTTCCTCAAAAAACATAGACCTTCCCTACAACCCAGCCATAGTACTCCTGAGCATATAGCCAGAATATCACAAGCCAGGATATCCTAACGACACTTGTACATTCATGTTCATTGCTGCATTATTCATAATAGCCAAATTATAGAAACAGCCCAGATGCCCTACAACAGATGAGTGGATCCAAAAAATGTGGTAGTTATACACAATGGAATGTTACTCATCCATTAGAAAAAATAATATGATGTCATTTACAGGGAAATGGATGGATCTGGAACAAATCATGGTAAGTGATGTAAGCCAAGCTCAGAAATACAAAAGACACATTTTCTCTCATATGTGGAAGCTAGATCTAAAATACACTTTGACATGAAAAATTATGCAGATCTCTAGGCATTCACACACAGGGAGTCTATGTATGTCGGATCATATAATATTTATCAACATGAACTCCAGGAAATGGAAATAAGAAAGAAAAGAAAGATGCTGGCCAGGGATGAGGTCTTATCTGACAGCACAGCTGGGGAAGGTTCTGTTTCAAGGCTCATGGGGTTGGTAAGAACTAAGATCTAGTTTCTTACAACCCGTTGGACCGAGAGTCTCCTTTACTTGCTAGCTGTTGGTCAGAGGCCACCTTCAGTCTTGATTAGTGGTTGGCTTGTAGCTATACTAAGATTTTTGCTACTCAGTTCTTCCTAAACATGTGAATATACAAGTATGAAAGTCAAGAAGGCAATAAGAAAAGTCTGCTAACAACTTCATAGTCCCTACTGTGTTTCCTAACACAGTAGAAATGATAACTCTGCGTTAAGTTTTTGTCACTGTGACAGGTACCAGAAAAAACATGAAGTTAAAGGGATAAATATTTATTTTGGTTTATAATTTCAGAAGTTTCAGTTTTATAATTTCAGAAGTTTTCAGTCAGCTGGTGCTATATCTGAGGACTTGAGGTAAGGCTGACTATCATGACAAAGAGCATGACAGAGCAACATTGTTAACCTTATAGTGGACAGAAGGAAGAGAGAGCGAAAAGCAGTATAAGGCATAATTTTCTAGGGCAAGCTCTCAGTGACCCACTTTCTCCAACTAGGAGAATAATAATAATATCACCTAAAATAATATAACCTTTTAAAACTGTATCACCTCCCATATAGCATTGCAAGCTAGAAAGGAAGCATTTAATACATGAAACATTTTCAAGCAATAAAAACTCATCACCTTTTCCCTATTCTATTGTTAGTCACAGGTCAAAAGAAGATTAAACAAGTTAACTACCAAGAGGTAAAAAAAAAAAGACTCTGTTATAGTATCTCTGTCATAGTATTATTTTATTCACACTAACATATATTTCTTTAGAAAGTTTAAATAGTATGGATATCTCATAAAAATGCCTCTAATCTACTCACCCATAGAATTAAAAAAAGTAATATTTTGGCAAATATTCCTCTATTTTTTCTATTATACATAACATGTATATATTAGCTCCATGCAGTTGTACAATCTACCGCAGCACCCCCCACCCCCTCTGGGTCCTGGGGCTCAAACTCTGGGCTTGGGCGCTATCCCTGAGCAACTTGTTGTTAAAGGCTAGCACTCTACCACTTGAGCCACAGTGCCACTTCTGACTTTTTCTGTGATTAATTGGTGTTGAGTCTCTTGGATTTTTCTTTTCTTTTTCTTTCTTGCTTGCTTTTCTTTCTTGCTTGCTTGCTTTTCTGCCTTTCTTTCTCTCTTTTTCTTTCTTTCCCTTCCTTCCTTCCTTCTTTCCTTCCTTCCTTCCTTCCTTTCTCTTTCTTTCTTTCTTTCTTT
>NW_012267253.1:12751876-12818058 GCF_000151885.1 Dipodomys ordii | reverse complement strand
ATTTTTTCCAAGTCTTTCCATTTCCTAACAAATGGGGCAATGTCATTCTTTCTGATGGAGGCATAGAATTCCATTGTGTATATATACCACATTTCTCTTATGTTCATATATTAGCAAAATTACAATTGCAATAATGACTATCCTACCAAAAGTAATTTACAGATTCAATGCAGTGTCATTCTCAGTGTTACCCTTCAGAGAAATATAAAGTAACTCTAAAATTTGAATAGAGGCATGTAATAAGACCTCAAATAACTAACATAGTATTATTTAGGATTGATGTAAATGAGGATTAATATCAGTGAGGAGTATTATCCATCTTGGGCAAAAAGAACATGCTAGAGGTATCAACATACCCAACTTCAAATTATACTGTAATCTATTATGACAAAAATGGCATGGTATAGGCTTAAAACAGATATAGACGTATGGAATAGAATGGAAGACCCAGAAATAAACTGGTGCAGTTAAAGCCATTGACTCTTGACAAAGGGGCCAAAAAGATTTGTTGGGAGAAAAGATGGTTTCTTCAGTAAAAGGTATTAGAAATTACACAGATTTCTACATATAGATAATAAAACTAGGCTTCTCTCACTCTGCACAAAAATCAATTAAAAATTAATCAAAGACCTTAGTATTAAACATGACAGTTTAGAAACTTCTATAAGGAAACAGAAAATACTTAAAAATATAGGTATAGTCAATGACTTTCTGGGTAGGACTCCAGTTGGCCAAGAATAATAGAATTTGATGAATAAGATTACATCAAATTAAAAACTTAGTGCATCACAATGGAAACAATAATCAGAAGGAAGAGAACCCACAGAATGAGAGGAAATTGTTGCAAGCTCTTCATCAGATAAGTGATTCATATCCAGAATATATAAACAGCTAAAAAAGAGACACCAAAAGAACAAACAACTCAATAAATGGGCAAATGAATTGAACAGCAAGTTTTCAATAATTAAAAATGACCAATAAATGCATGAGATTTCAACATCTTTAGCTATAAAAGGGGAGGATCGGATGGGGGAAGTATGGGAAGGGATGGGAAGGGGAAACAAAGAGGAGACAACAATGCTTGATTAAAAAATGTACTTGTTATCTTGCCCATGTAATTGTAACTCCTCTGTATGGTATTCTCACAATAAAAAAAAAAAGAAATGCAAATTGAAGCATGGTTCAGATTCACATTCCATTCACATTCAGATTCCATCTTACCCTAGTCAGAATGATGTCATAAAGGAAACAAGCAACACAAAATTGCTGGTGAGAATGCAGTGGAAAAAGGGACCTTTTGGTGGAATGTAAATTAGTGCAGCCATTCTGGAAATCAGTACAGAGGTTTCTCAAAAGACTGAAAATAGAACTATCATAGGATCCTGCTATACCACTCTTAGGCATATATTCAAGAGAGAGAAGGAGGGAGGGTGGAAGGAAGAAAGGAAGGAAGGAAGAGGGATGGAAGGAATGGAAGGAGGGAAGGAAGGAAAGAAAGAAGGAAGGAATAATAGATGAATAATAAGTGAATAATAAACAAGAAATAAATACATAAAATAATAAATAAAACAATAACAATAAATAGATAAATAAATAGTAAATAAATAAATAAATAGTAAATAACAAGCAGAATAATAAATAGAAAACCTAGTAATGTTTAGCCAACTATAGTGGTGCCTGCCTATAATTTCAACATTCAAGAGGCTGATTCAGGAAGATCACATTTTATTTTATTTTATTTTATTTTTTGGGGGGGGGTCTGGTCATGGGGCCTGAACTCTGGGCCTGGGCACTGTCCCTCAGCTCTTCAGCTCAAGGCTAGCGTTCTACCACTTGAACCACAGTGCCACTTCCGGCTTTTTTTCTTTTTGCTTATGTGGTGCTGGAGAATCAAACCCAGGGCCTCATGCATGCAAGGCAAGCGCTCTACCACTGAGCCACCTTCCCAGCCCCGAAGATCACATTTTAAGGCCAGACTGGCTATAGAGTGAAACTTTTTTTTTTCTCAAAACACAACAAAATTCTCCCCAAATTAAGTATAAATAAATATATTTATTTGTATCTATGTATATCTATGGGATTTAATTTTTTCCCCTACAACTCAGATATAATATAACGCCTATCATTAAATCTTTTCTTGCCATCTTAAGTCCAGACTCTCATGTGCTGTTCAAAATTTAATAAAATTTATCCTTAATTTACTTTTTCAGTTTTGTGTAGTGTTTCTTTCCTATAGAAAACAATCAAATATAGCAACTAGCCTTAAACCTTGTACACATCTGGAGGTATGTGCTTTAGGTATTATTCTTGCCATTTTAAAGATGGAAAAATAGGATTTTGAAAGCAGAAGCAGCTTGCTCAAGGTCAAAGATTAAGCAGTGTTTATGGTTTCCTCTCCTAGATTCACTACCTGTAGTAATTAATTCATCACTTGGTTAAGGGTCAGGCAACTCTTTCCAGCGGAGTACAGCAGGGTCTTAGAGAAATCACAATTTTGTTTTTCTGACTTGATAGAGCTTTCACAATTCCATTTGGTTCAGCTATCTGTTTATTTCAAATAACAGTGATGGAGCTGAGTTTTGGACTACATGCTAATATCCCTCTTTTGGATACTTGGAGAATATTTTAATGCCAAGAAGGGAAATCCAGTTCTCTATAGAGTATTTCACTGGATAATAAAATTCTTGAGCTGCTTGCCTTGAGTTGATGATCTATGGTAGTGTACATATATATATATATATATATATATATATATATATATATATATATATATATATTATGTTCATTCCCCACGGGTGAAATACAGCAAAGTAATTCAAGATATAAGGCATAACAGTAGAATATCAGCTATTATTGTCTTTAATAAAATGAAAATAATGGAGAATTAATGACTTAAAGCAATATGCCAAAATTGTTATACCTTGTACAAAAGAAATAGTTCCCATCTCAATAGCTTTTTTCCTTCAATGTTAGAGATAATGGTTTGGAAGCTGAAGGAAGATCTAAGCTTATTGGGGAGAAGTCTGTGTCTACATTGAGGGCTGGGATTTCCAGGTCCTTGCTGTTGTATATGAAAAACCTCTGAGCTGTGTGGAAGTATCAGTGTAGCATAATGCACGAGGCTCTGCATGGTGTGTGAAGCAACATTGCAGCCAGGCATGGTAATACATGCATCTATCCCAGCACTTGGGAGGCTGAGGCAGGAGGATCACAAATTTTGGACTAAACAGGAAGGCCTTATAAGATCATTTGCCTAGTAAGTAAAAGTCCTTAATTTGATCCCCAGTACTAAAAACACACAAACAAGCAAAAACTATTCTATGTTCAAAAGCCAGAGAGGTTTGTCTCTTTCTACACACAGACACAGACACACACACACACACACACACATGCACACATGTATACACTGCATACATACAGTATACATACACATGAATATATGTGTGCAAAATATGTACAATATATTTAATATATGTATATGGTATGTATGTATGCTATGTATATGCAAAAGTAAAAAAAATATGTGTCATTATTTAAAATGTCACATGAATGAGACCTACTAATTCATTTAATTCAATTAGGAAAATGAGTTAGACTCATAAACTTGGGGTTTTTCTTTCTACCAACAAGGAATGAAGGAATTTTCTAGGTCATAACAAGAGTGAGTTGAACATTATTTCTCATGACAACCAAGAAGTATGTTTCAGATTGGTAGTCGCATTTCACAAGAGAGAACATTGAAAATCTTGCAGTTTTGATAACTTAAGGGGATATCAACAAATAATCCATCAAGGACACATTTCTTTTGATTGTGAAATGCTATGGAAGATTATAAATCTACCTAAGTTGCTAGATCCAGTAGGCTGTTTGAGTCCCATCCTTATGAATACCCTACCCTTTACCTGTATTCAAGAGGTGCCTTCATACCAGAGTCATGCATTTATGCAGCACATGCATGGTTGCCATTGGTCTTAACAACTGTTTAGAAGGTGGTCCAGAGGCTGCAGCAAGTTGCTAGAATTCAGTCTGTTTTAACTCTTTATATTGTTCCTGAAACCTCAAACAAGTCCACTTGAGTTTTCATATTTAAAATAATTAGGAGCTAAGCTTTACATTTTTTGAAAGCCTTGCTAGTCATAAATTGCATAAAAGGGGCTGGGAAGGTGGCTCAGTGGTAGAGCGCTTGCCTTGCATGCCAGAGGCCCTGGGTTCGATTCCTCAGCACCACATAAGAAAAAAGAAAAAAGCCGGAAGTGGCGCTGTGGGTCAAGTGGTAGAGTGCTAGCCTTGAGCTGAAGAGCTGAGGGACAGCGCCCAGGCCCAGAGTTCAGGCCCCATGACCGGACCCAAAAACAAAAAAACAAATTGCATAAAAATGAAGCGCTTGATAATGATAAAGCATTATGGGTGAGATGTTTCTTTTATAACTCAAGATTTAAAGGAAAGGAATAGCAGGCACCAAAGCCTTAGAAGTGGGAGCCAATATGATGATGTTCTCCAGAAAAGAGATGAGACTAAAGAGGTGGCCAGAGGCCAGATTAATTGAGGTCTCTTGTACCATATAAGAGGCTTGGGTTTTACTTAAAGGGTAATAGAAAGTCCTTGTAAGACCTAAGGCAGAGAAGTAATAAGATCTGACAACTACATTTCCAAGAAGAGATCTCAGCATATGGTAGGAAGAATGAACTGGAGGAGTCAAGACCACAAGGAAGCTACTAGGGAGGTGAAGATTAAGAGGATCTTGGCTTGAAGAGAGCTAGGGCAAAAAGTTAGCCACACCCCATTTCAACGAATATGCTGGGTGTTGTATACACTGTATTTCCAGCTTGGTGGGATCCTTTAGAGAAAAAGATGAGTTAAAAGATTGGTGCCATGGTAGCTGGGGCCAAGGTGTCAGGAGAGGATGCAGGCAGAAACACATGGTTTTAAGATAAGTTTGGAGGAGTCTGTAGAGGTTGGGGAAGAGTAAGATGTGGGAGGGAAGTAAGGGATGAATCCAGGATAAATCCCATAGCTTTTATACATGTATCTGGTCCCTCAGGTTTATATTTGCTTTTACTAAAAACTGTCTTTTGACTCCTAGAAAAAGAATAACAAAAGAAATTTCATGCAAAAATGCTTCCAGGGCTGTAAAACATGTTGTGAATTTTGCTTCGAATTCTGAACACTTGGCTTTGCAAATGGCTTTTGTCCAAAAGCAATAAAATTATAGCGTGCACATTGGGTGCAGAGCTGGCCAGATTGTGGGATCGTTCGGAAAAGTGTATTGAAAATTGTTCTGTCTCTTCAACCACTTCCGATTGTAATATAAGTTCTACCAGTCCCAACTAATTTTATATGCACAGAAAGTGGTACAACTCCACGGGAAATATAAATTTTTCATTGACTAGCAGCCTGTAACTGCTTTAAGTGTAATTACACATTTTTCATTTAAGATCAATTTCACAAAATCGTTTTTATGACCTAAGGCTGCCTTCTTAATAATTGGGTGCAGCTAATTTATTAGGGTTTGCCCATGTTGGTGTTGGTGTCATTCTTGTCTGGCTTTAATTTAGAAACAGACTCCATGTGGTTATGTAGAGGACTCTCAGATTTCATAATTTCCTTCTGGGCTGATCCAGGAAGCTCAATTTTGTTTCTCAGCCTATACAGTCTGTGGAAAACCCAGGATAACCTGTCCTTAAAATAGCTTCACAGACAAATGAGGATATTTTCTGTTTAATTCTCAGGAAGATACCCTCTCAGAACATAATTAAATCTGGTCTCTCTTACTTGAAGGAGTATGAATAATTCATGGAGTTGAGGTAAATGAGGTTCTAGGCTTTGGGAAATTTCTAGTTGATGTGCAAAGGTTATTATTATTTTTTTCTTTAAAGGAAAAGATCCTAAGGAGTCATCTTCTTTGCCCAGACTCAAGTGCCAAGGAGACTCCAGTAAGGGAGGGGAAGGGTGGAAAGGATTGGGGACCAGGTCATTTTATGTGAGAGAAATGGACTTGGACTTGTTCACACATTTAATTCAATATTCTTATTTGAACTTGCATCTCCCCAGTGGCTTGTCTCCTTAAAGTAAATAGGAGCAAGAGGTTTGACCTCATTAAATGGCTGGAGATTAGAATTAAGGACTGTGGTACAAAGCTCAGGCTCTTTTTGCCTTGTGAACCAGTAAGAGGAGCTATGGCAGCTGGGATTTAGTCTGCTGTCTTTGGAGCTCTTCTTAGTCAGGACTCCTAGAAAAGCCACTAACAGGTGTGCCCAAGGAAGCTCTGGGTGGGCTTGGTGCTCACTGTAGGTATCCCTAGGATTCTTCAATCTTTTCTCAGGCCTGCCAATGGGGCAACATTTTAGATGCTCAGTAAGAAAAGGGCAGTGCTTGCTTTCTGCATTAAAAAAAGCTTGCAATTTAATTAGGAGATAAGACTGATTGCATCTCAACAATAAGACAGTAGTCTGTAATGAACACCAGCAAAGCTGGTGTTCGTGGATGGAAGGGGTCACTCAATTGACTAGACTATGCAAGCAAGGACTCAAAACAGGTTTGGAGCAATTTAAGGAATTCTGATGAATGGTAAAGAAAGGAAGGACATCTTAGAAAGCCCATGATGGGAATGGATGTGGTCTTTTGAGTGACAGCCTAGGGGGATACATTTGGGGCTAGTTTACAGAGGTTAGGGTGAAGCCTCAAGGCTGGAGGCAGCAAGAGAACTTGGCAGATTTGTGGACAGGGAGAGCAGCATGATCCCAGTGTGGTTAAGAAGGTCGCTGTGACCTGAGGCTCACAGTTGATAAATAGACTCTGAGCTGGGATTTTAGACCAGAGGCCATTGTGTTTATCCATAGGGGAAGACAGAAGAGCTTAGGAAACAAGTAGGAGAGGAAGAATTCAATGGAGTAAGGGAGAAGCAGGCAGCTTTAGGTGACTGGAGCAGAGGGGGAAGGTTAGCTTCCATACCTTTTACATCTGTCCATATTTGCACATGTTCTTGCTTTCCTGTTTAGTGCTTACACTGTTGGTAAAAAAACCAGCTTGTAACACTCCTCTTCTAGATATTAGAGGCTTAATATTTTACTTTTAGGAGGGTTTCTCTGTTTCTGAAGTTCCAAAACAATTAGATGAATACAAATTCATCTCTTGTAAATTACGGGTGCTCAGTAAAGGGCCTGAGAGATTGGTCCACAGACAGAGGTCCGTCCACAACCTCTAAGCATGACCTGTGGGAGGACTTCTGAATAAGGATTGCCTGAGCTTCCTGAACACTGCCTCACCGGTTACTCCTACCATTGAGTCCTGCCTCATAAAGACCCAGGGCCACTGTGAGGCGACCAACACATTTAAGGCAAGTCATTGCTCAGTTGTTCTTGTGGATTCCAATGCTGTGCCCCAGTTTCTAAGCCTCTGAAATAGGTGTTGCTTAGAGTGGCCGATATAATTCTCCTGAGTTGTAAATGGCAGGAGAGCATTTCTGGATGACACAGTTGTTTTACAACTGGTCATACTTTATCTGTGGTCCTATGCTCATTGCTGTAGCAAGATGGGGCTGAAGCTCGTGGGCTCAGAGCCCAGTGGGCTTTTCCTGTCTCATATGACCCATGTATCCATGTAATCACCTAGAGAGCCAGAGGCACTAGATGTTTGGGGTTTTGCCTTACCTTGGGCATGGAAGAACACTGAAAACTGCATAAATCTAGACAGGCTAGGCAAGAATTTCTAATTGTGAACTTTTGGAGGGCATGTATTCATTCACTTTGCATGCACACACACACATATAAATGAATTCTCATCTTACACACTCATTGATATAGGTGCTTATGAAATGAGAAAATACTGAAAACCTGACTGATCCCCTGCTGGTCCTCTGGACCTCTCAGCATGAAAGCTAGAGATAGAGACAAATATAGAAAGGTAATGGAAGAAGAGATGGAAGAGCAGAAGATGTAGCATTGGGAGGAAGAGGAGGAGGGGGATGAAGGTCTTGTCAGTGACAGCTGGGTGAGATGGGCACTTGAAGAACTGGGTGTAACCTGGCAGCACCTGTCTAGTCTTATCTGCTTGAGCTTTTGGAGGACTAATTGAGAGATCAGACCCCATAATGGCTTTACAGCAGATAGTAACAAAATGAGGCTTGATTCACACTTTCTGGTCAGAGTACTCGGAGGAAATAAAAGAATGCTCTGAGAATGTTTGGATCATGTTTGTGACTAAACAAAGATCAATGTGCCATCTTTGTGGAGCAAAGGCCACACTGGAGATGATCAGGCTATGTCTTACGTGTGTGGTGGGGGAGATCAAGAGACAAAGTTGATGGCTTAAGTTTGGTTCTTTCTGTGAACAGGCTTGTCCTTCATTCAGGTACGTGGACAGTCTCTGTGGCAAACAAAGTAGGGAACTGTTGCAAAACTTTAAAGCAGGAGAACCAAAACTCTCTAGGACATGTTTTAGCAATACAACAGAATTGAAATGTGTGTGATATTGCGAGGGGGAAAAAAATAAAAAGCAGGGTAGAAACCAGGAAAAATGCCATTACTATACCCAAGTGAGCAGCCTTGAGGCTATAGGTATTTGTTTCAGCATTTTTCTACCTGTAGTTTGATGAATTTGGGCCCATGATGCATCTAACTATGCAAATGGAAGAACGCTTTCATATTTGTAATGCAACAATTTATGAGGTAAATTATATCCTTACTGAATCAACAAATCAAAACTCTGGGATTTTGAGATCTGGAAGAATTGTATCTCCTTATATTTGGTTGTTTGCCAAAAAGAATATATTTCTTTGGTTATCTTGCTTTCCTTCTTGTAAACATTGAATTGAAATACTATAGAAGTATAGTGGAGCATTATTTACTGCAAAGCTCTAATGAAATGGGCCTCTAGTTATCCATCAAAGCACCCAAATTATACCCAGGGAGAAACTTAGAAGCTGGCAGAATTGGGCTTACCTTTGCAGAGGGTAATAAACATACATTCCAGATTTGGTTAGATGCAGTGTGAGGATTGTTATTTTGCCTAGTCTATAATCAGGTAAGTCCTTTTATCCTCTCTTGGACCTTCCCTACAGTATAACAATTCCTGAGATTACCTGGGTGAGACCTGAGTTTAATCTGGTGCTGTCAAGTTGTTAGATACAGGAATGTTTCGACACAGGCAAACCAGGATGGAAATAGCTTATACATCAAGGACATTGGAGTAAGCTGCCTACAAGGAGCCCTTTTAGCCACATAGAGAGGTGTATGCGGAATAGAAGGCTGGATGGGGAGGGAATTGGCTGACATAGGCCTGACCTGTGACTCTGGGTTACTGTTTGGACAGTAACTTGGGGAATCATCAACAGAAAGCCATGTGGACTGCTCATACCTCACTTCTTCCAGGGCCTCCGTCTCCAGATCACTGTTGTTTCAATGATGCCTGGAGGGCTCAACCTGCTGCCTAGCAGTCCCCATGGCAGCGCTTTGCTCAGAATGCAGAGTAACCACTGGCTGATAGCTGGTCTACCTTGTTTTTCTGAATCCCTAGGAGGGACACATCCTCATTTCAGCCCCATGGAGGATGCTTCTCCTCTCTGTGAGCTGCCTTGGCTGACAGTCTGGGAGGCCAAGAGGATGTAACTCATAGAAAGCATAATGTGGCTCTGTCATGGGTTTCCAGCTGGGTTTGGAGCATCCCTGAAGGTGGCAAGAACTCTGTTCCAAATCTGATCTGAGACTTGGAACTCAGTCCTAGAAATCCCTTCTGACCCAGCCACCTTTGGTGGGAAGGAAATGAAGAATGCTACAGCAGAGCAGCGCACTGTCTTCTTGCTTGCCTAGAACCTTAAAGGAAAGGTATGTCCCCCATCTAATCAAATCCCCAGCAGTGGTGGATGTCAATCAAGACAGTTGCCCTTCACTTCATTTCCCTAGCAGTCAAGATTCAGATGCAATATTATCTTTTGCTCTTGTTCTACCAGCCTCTAGGATTTTTCTATTATTTTCTCGATCGTATTACTTTCATGCTTCATATGTTCATGCTCCCATAACTGTATCTGCATTTTTGTCTCCAATTCCAGGCTGATTCCAAACAATATTACCAGTGTTAGAGCATTAGAAGGCAAGAAAAAAAAGCTTCAAGCAAAAGAATGAGACAGCATCTGTGCCATCAAAAGCCCTGATTGCTCAAAACTCCTGGTTCGCAAGTGAATTTATAGACCTGTTTATTCACATATTCTCATTTGCATATAGCCCCTAGCTTCTATTTTAGCTGAGACAATAGGAGAGATGATTTCTCCCCCACCCGCAAGCTTATCCTCATAATGGGCTTCTAAGAGCAGAGCTGAGGTTCTGAGAGCTATTTGAAAAGGTGTGAACTTTGTCACCTTAAAAAGCAGCTTGAGGAAGACAAAGACTGTGCTTGTCCTCAACCCCTTTCAAAGCTTTTATTCAGTGGTTCCATTTGGCTCTTCTAATCAGAAAATACCCCAGAAAATGCCTCACAGAGGCAACACACAGGAGTCTGTAGTGCCATGAGCGTGCAAATGCATCCCAGCACTACACATGTACACACACACACACACACACACACACACACACACAGGGCTGCCCCATCCTCTTGACTGTATATAAAGCTATGCTTTGTCCAATCTGATCTCACACATCACATTATTGATCCTGAGTGTGGACAACCACCAGTCTTTATGTCAATTTGGCATTGTGTTCAGCATCAATTTTGGAAAAATTCATTTTTATTTCTGAAATACTGCATTACATATCTTGATTTGGAGTTTTAAGTTTTTCTTCGGGTGATGCTGGGGATTGAGTGTGGGGCCTTGCATACGTTAAGCAAGCTTCTACTTCTGAACTACACCTCCTAGCTTGATTATGGAGTTTCTTGATGCCTCTTCCAGTTTGGGGGCTGAGGTTACAGCCTCCTGTGCTTCATCTTAATCTTGGCTTTGCCTAATTGCCATGAAAACTCAAGAACAGAGTTGTCTGGTTTGAAAAATACTGGCTGAGGAGAGGGTGAGGGAAAGATTCCAGTGTTAGAGCAGCAGCATTGGTCACTAAGATCAACAGCAGGGCCAACGTGAGGAATTAGATTTTTTTTTCCTCCCAAAAGAAGGAGAGAAAGGGAGAAAAGGAGAAGGATCAGAAAGCACAGCCTGGCTTTAGCCTTATAGATTTTACTTTAAGTTTCATTGTTGCTGTGTTGGCTCTTCTTTTCCTCAACAGAACCTGGCTTGTTTTAGAAAGAAGCCATACCCACTTTCAATGCTATTGTTACCCATCGTGTATGTGCTGATTCTAATTGTGTTAATGTCCTATGTCTCTTTGCCAGTGCATTAAAAAACCTGCATATTTTGGGTGGGAAGAATACACTTCTGCCTTACATGCTACTGCTCTCCGCGTTGCTCAAATAGAGCACCATGGGTAGGGTGCCTTATGAACAACAGACATAACTTCTGGAGGATGGGAAATTTAAGATCAAGGTGCTAGCAAGTTTGTTCTCTGGTGAGGGTCTGCTTCCCTCCTGTGACAGGGATCAGGGAGATGCCCAGGGCCTCTTTGATAAGGGCACTAATCCCATTCAGGAAGTTTCACCCTTATGACCTACCCACACCTCCCAAAGACTACACCTCCAAGTAGTATCATTGGATATTAAATTTTAATTAATATTAATTGTAGTTGATATATTCAATCTTTAGCACATACTTCATCTAAAATAGAAGTATTTGTATTCACAGTTCTTGTTTACAGTTTCTTCTTCTTAGAGAAAATGAAACACATTGTACAATTATAGAGTTAATTTGTCTTTCCCAGTTGACCTCTATGTATTTAATACATTTCTCACACTTTCCACACTCGAATGGGGCTATCCTATGCCAACCAAGCTGTGTTCCTTCCTGTATAATGCTTAAACCTTTATGGATGAACATTACCTTTGCTTATATAGAGCCTACAATTGTAATGATTTCCTTCCTATTCAGAACAGATAGGCATTGTTTCCCATAATGATTGGTTTGAATTATGTTGCCTCTTGACATTTTCCAAATGTTTCTAACCTCTACCTCCAGACTTTCCCCTTTCTTCTTTGAAGACATAGCCATTATAGGATTGTGATAGTAATAAAAATGGAGAGTTTACAATGTGCCAGGAGCCAGGCCCAGCCTCTTTTTATGTTGGGAGCTGACCTAGTTAAACACAAAAGCGCTGTGATAGTCTAGGCTTGAAGCCCTGGCTCACCCATAGGTGACTTTGAGAAATAGCTAAATCTTTAGTATCCTCATCAGTAAAGTGAAGACACTTAAAATGCATTCCTCATGTAGTCCATGAAGGATGTGACAACTAGATGGGAGAGGTATGGAGGTAGAGAGGGGAGGTATGGAATAATTCTACCATAAGAGTTAGCTGTATTATTGTAGATAATCTATCCAAATCCCACAACCATCCAGATCCAGTCATTGTCCAAAATGAGATATTAGGATTGTTTGTATCATTAGTTGGAAGTGGGGGCCATTGTTCTTGTTTCCATTTGGAAGGAGCTTTCATTAAAAGCTGCCCTTTCCCTCTACATACGTTTCCACTTGTTCCTCCCTGGAGGAGGAGAAATGATGGTCTGGTTATTAAGTTGTGATACAGGACCTGAGTGTGGGTGGCTCTTGTTCCTCTTGACTCTCTTCTTTGACTCATCTGCCTAAGAAGGACTTATAGACCCCTTGGCAGACCTCTGATGTGACCATATATCCGTCCTCCTATCCATATCTCCAGTGCATAGGTGAGAACGTATCATTTCTTCAGTCTGGTGTTGGTGGGCCCATGGTGACTGTGTCCTCAATTTATCCACATTGGCTTTCTCAGTTATAAAGCTGAAAATTTGAAATTTGCCAGACACTTGTGTCAATCAATTAATTGGGGTCTGAACTCAGGCGTGGAAAAGGGAGATGCTCTTGATGAACTCTTAGACCCCAGCAGTTCCCTTCAAACAGGAGGTCAGGTACTGTTGGTTTCCTGCTCTGGCTATCTCCTAAATCCCATTTCTTCTGGCTTTTCTGACTCTCATTGGTATGGTGGCAGCCTCCTAACTGTTCTCTTTGCTAACAGGTTAGTCTCTGTTTCTACTCTACCCTCTTCCTACTGTCCACTGCTCCCCCCTTACCCCTGCTGCCCGGGTGCAGTTTCAGAGCACAGATATGGTCTCCACAAAATCCCCCTCACAACTCTTAAGTGACTTCTGCTGACTCCACACCTGTCTGTTCCTCAGTGTAGAGCACAGTTGCAGGGCTGCTGCCTCTTCTCCCCCTCTTACATGTCTGCTTCGGGCAAACTCTGCAGCAGTCACTTGGAGCTAGTGCTTCTGTTCCTGGACTCTTGACAGGTTCTGAATCCTTCCTTCCGGGATTTGCAGACACTGTTTCCTTACTTTAGAATGCTCTTTCCCTTCTCTACCTGGACACTGTGAATTTTCCTCTCTGTGGCTTTTTAACAACCTTTCTGGGAAGCTGTCCCTTTTTCCTCATCCGAGCCTTTTTGTTACTTCAGAGTGCTTACTACAAGTGTGTGTCTGTCTCCCTTTGTAATGCCAAGGTCGCAGGACCCCCACAAGAAGACCACCGAGAGTCAGACTCTACAGCTGTTTAAACAGGCTGCAGCTCAGGCATCGTCCTACACTCTGACACAGTGGAGCCCAGGAGGAGAGCCCGGAGCTAAGGATTTTCAGGTCTTATAAAGGCACACAATCAACCAGGTGTTTTGATTACCACCACATGTTGCTTTGCTAGACAGAAACAAGCAACACGTGATGGTCACTGCCTCAAACTTTAACCTTTCAATATATATAATATTATATATATTAAAATTCCTGATTTTTCAGATAATTGAGGTGTTTCAAGTGGGGCCTGGCTAAATTCATAGTTTGTCCCACACAGAGAAGAGGCTTGACACATTAAGATCGATCCTTTCTTCCTTCCTTCCTACCTTCCTTCCTTCCTTCCTTCCCTCTCTCTCTTCCTTCCCTCCCTCCCCCCTCCCTCCCTCCCCCTCACACACACAGAGTAGTAGTCCCTCTTGCACATTGCTGGAAAGGTTTTTAATGATTTGGGGGTCACTGAACGCTGAGTTCTGTATATTGAAACCTTCAGCTCTCTCAGCTCTACTGCCTGGGCCTAACCTGCCTTTCCAGCCTGTCCTTGCTTAGAAAAACTCAGTGATGTGTCTTGTTCTACCTGCATATCTATACTACTACATCATAGTCAGGTCTAGGGACAGCCACAAATCTTGCAGGCTCCTAGGTCTGATTTCCTATGGCACAAACCAGGCATCAGGGAAAGATGCTCTGTGAAGGTTAGAAAGGAGATAAATATGAAAACTAGAATGGTAAAGCGAGGACAGTTATCACAAAGCTAGACATATATAGTCTATATGTTTGATTATTTATAAGCTATCTATCTATCTATCTATCTATCTATCTATCTATCTATCTATCTATCTATCTATCTAAAGTTTTTGGAATTACTAGGATTTAAATGCAAGGTCTTGCACCTATCAAGCATCCTAACTTTTGTGAAATGTTTCCAGTCCTTTTTGCTTTAGTTTATTTCTTTTAGATAAGAGTTTTTTTTTTTTTTGGCCTGGGTCAGCTTCAAAACAGATTCTCCCTTCTCTCCTTCTGATTATAGGCATGTGCCATCCCACCAAGATAAAGGTCCCACAATGTGTACAACAGTTCATTGATGCTTTTGCAGACTTCCCTTCCTCAAGCCTCATCTGGCAGATGTTTTAGGCATAGGTAGCCAGAATTCCAGTTAGAGGTAGAAGTTTCTTCATTATGCTTCCCTTTATGTCTGGAACCGTGTCTTTATTATTTTGGCAGATGGTGTGTGAACACTCAGGAATTTTACATCCCTGGCTTGCTTGGTGTCTGGTGTCACTTCTTCGGAGGCTGGCTTTCCTTCTTCCTGCTTCTAGCAGACTGCAAGATTTTCACTGACCACTTTATAGGAATTTGGATTTATCCTACCTGTGTTTGTGCTTTCAGTAGTAGCTTCCAGTTCTTATTTCTTGAAGTTTAACACATATTTCTTTTTTCTCTCAATGAGAGATTTTAATTGTTGTTTTTAAATCCTTTTTCTTTTTTGTTTTGACACAAGATCTGTTTGTGACCTTCAGAATCCTGGGGTTACAGGTATGCACCATGCTAGGCTTCTTGAAGTATCTATTTTATTGATTGATTGATTGATTGATTGATTGTGGGTCATGAGGCTTGAACTCAGGGCTTAGGCATTGTCCCTGAGCTTTTGTGCTTAAAGCTAGTGCTCTACCACTTTGAGCCATAGCTCCACTTCCGGTCTTGGAGTGGTTAATTGGAGATAAGAGATTCATGGACTTTTCTGTCCCATCTGGCTTCAAACCACTGTCCTCAGGTCTCAGCTTTCTGAGTAGCTAGGATTACAGGTATGAGTCACCGGTGCCTGGCTACACGGAGCATTTACGTAGCCATTTCATTAAGGGACACACAATAGTTAAGCTGTTATTTTCATAAAGAATGAATTTATGCCAGGGTCTTTAGGTGGTATTGTATTCTGAAGGACAAAATAGAGGAGTTTTTCAGTAGAGAACAGGCCTCATGGGGTTAGGTCAGGCATGATTGGATTTGGGGATTTGACTTGGGACCCAGGTCCAGTCTGGTCATCCACTAATTGAAACAGGTAAGTATTTCTAGGGCTTATTTGTCTTCTAAAGTTGTGATGGAACATTTTGTACAACTTCTGCTCTTATGACAATTTTTTTAAAAAGATACATATGTATCTTGTATGTGCTTAGTATGGTAAGGTATTAAGAATCTCCAGTATTGCAAAAGCACCCCAAACACAATTAGTTATGTTATTTATTTATTTGTTGCTCATGGGACTTGAACTCTGGGCCCAGGTGCTCTCTCTGAGCTTTTTAGCTCAAGGCAAGCGCTCTGCCACCTGAGCCACAGTGCCACTTCCAGTTTTCTGGTGGTTAATTGGAGATAAAGCCAGCCCTGGCTGGCTTTGAGCTATGATCCTCAGATCTCAGCCTCCTGAGTAGCTATGATTACAGGCATGAGCCACTGGCACTGGGCTATTTTTTTTTTTAAACTTTTTGTTGGTTATGGGGCTTAAATTCAAGGCTTACGCACTGTTCCTGAACTCTTTTTGCTCAAGGCTAGTGCTCTACCACTTTCAGCTACAGTGCCACTTCTGATTTTCTGGTGGTTAATTGAAGATAAGAGTCTCATGGGCTTGCTTTGTTTTTTTTTGTTTGTTTGTTTGTTTTTCCAGGGCTGAGGACCGAACCCAGGGCCTTGCGTCTGGGCGCCCTTCCGCTGGGCTAAACCCCCAGCCCCTCATGGGCTTGCTTTTTATGTCCCTCCCCCACAGTATGACCCCCTGCTTTCACTGTATTTCATGTCGGTATAATTTGTGGAGGGGAAGGGGAATAACAAATCATTTAAATAGGGATACAGGTGGACCCATTGCAACAATGAGATGTACAAGTCGTTATGTCGAAAACGAACTTTACAACTTTGGGGGGGGGGGGCGGGGAGTGTTGGGAGCCAAAAGGGAGTCTCTCAACATGATAGGCTTGACTATCTTACTGGAACATCTTGAGGCTGTTTACAGAATCAGATCTTTTCATCCTGCCCCAAGCAAACATCCTGCAGCTGCTATGGCCAATGAAAAGCTTCCTTAACGGCCAAAAAAGCTTCCTTATTCCAAGCATATAAATACCCCTGTGTGAAAAATAAAAATTTGGCAGCTTGATCAGAATCCTTGTCTTGCTGTCATTCTTTGTGTCTCTTGTCCCTTCATTCCTTCTAGCTTAGGTGCTTAGGTTCACTGCCCTCGTTGACGTCCTGCGGGTCGGGACAACTGGCGCCCAACATGGGGCACGAGCCTCTGACTAAGGAAGGAACGCCGTCCTCCGGGAAAACTTGGCCAAGTACAGTCCGAGATCTCGAGATCGCCTCGACAGACCCCACCGAGAGACAGATCCAGGAGGAGAGTGGGGACGGCGCAAGGTGAGTGACCCACCATGGGACAAGCAATATCGTCACATGATCTATTTCTGTCAGACCTCAAGGAGGCCTTCAAGACACGGGGAACGCGGGTTAAGAAAAAGGATTTAGAATTTTTCTCGTACATAGAGGACTTGTGTCCTTGGTTCCCTCTTGAAGGAACCATAGACGCAAAAAGATGGCAAAGAGTAGGAGATTGTTTAAAAGATTATTATGAAACTTTTGGTCTGAAAAAGGTTCCTGCTACCGCCTTTTCCTATTGGAATTTGATTAATGAAATTTTAAAATGTTCTCTATTTGATAATGGAATTTTAAAACTTGTAAAAACAGGGAAGGAGGTTCTCCAACATGCCTCTCCGCCCCCCTCGGCTTGCCCATCGGTTGTATTAGATATGCCCTCTGGTCAATTTACAGAATCTAAAACCTCCCTAAAATCTCTTGAAACTCCCTCTTAAAAGGTAGATAAACATCTTTATCCCGTACTCCAGGCTGCCCGTTCCCCTCAGGATAATTTAAGTCCCGAGGAGGAGGCCACCCTGGAAGAGGAGGTGGCCCAATATCATCAGCCTGGATTGGTCCCCCTTACTCAGTCACCCCCTACCTCAGACTAAACCCTCTACCCCAAATATTCCGCTTCCCTCCTATGTGCCCCCTTCCTTTTGTGGCCGGGCCCTTCAAGGGCCCACTGCCCCTCCAGATGTTTTTTCTCTCCCCCCTTTACCTAACCTGGCCCCTTTACAAGAGTCCCTTCAACATAGGCGAGAACACCTTCAACTTTTAAAAGAACTGTGGTCCCTTGATTATTAACTCTGCACACTGGCCTTGGCCTGTATGCCAAATCCACCTAATAAAATTAAGGTTAGATCATGCCATCAATCAGTTCTCGCCTTTCCAGTAACTTGGAGCCAGACAGATAGGACCTCAGAGGGTGAGGAGGAGGAATCAGAAGAGGAGGAAATGGAGGATGAGGAACAGGATACTGGGGATGAAGAGGAACAACCGACCCAGGGAAAAGGCCAACAAGAGTATAAGAGGCTTAGCCTCCGGTTTGTTGAAAAGCTTAAAAATGCATGTGCCCAATATGGCCCGACTGCGCCTTATACGTTAGCCTTGTTAGAAAACCAAAGTGCGCGCTGGCTCACCCCTAATGATTGGAAGTTTCTGGCCCACGCCACCCTTAGTGGGGGTGATTTTGTTTTATGGAATGCGGACTTTAAGGAACAATGTAGAGAGACCATGCAAAAAATTTTGGCTAAAACATCTTCAAAAACCTGGACCTATACTAAATTTTGGGTAATGCGCCCTTTGATTCCAATGCTAAACAGGCGCGCTTTCCTACCGGACTTTTGGCACAAATTCAAAATGCTGGCCTTTATGCTTGGAAGCATCTCCCTCAAAAGGGATCGGCTACTACTTCCCTGGCAAAAGTTAGACACAGGGGCCAGAGGAACCCTACAGTGACTTTGTCTCGCGGCTTAACTTGGCTGCAGAAAGGCTTCTTGGGCCAAGTGAAAGTGAAAGTGCCTTTGTTAAACATCTTGCCTTTGAAAATGCTAACCTGGCATGTCAAGATGTCCTCCAGCCACAGAAAAACCTCTCTGAGTTCATCAGGCTTTGTGCTGGAGTAGGGACCGCTCACGCCATGGGGCTCGCCATAAGCGCTGCTTTTACCAAGGCATTTCAAAGTTCAGTCCCAGGTTCGCGTACTTGCTTTAATTGTAAACCTAGTCACTTTGCATGTGAATGTCCCTTCTGCAAACAAAGCCAAGGGGCAATGCTCTCCCAAGCTACAGGTAGACCACTCCCTGCCACTCTTTGTCCCAAATGTGGTAAGGGCCCTCATTGGGCCAACGAATGTAGATCTAAAACAAATGCCCTTGGGCAACCCATTCGCTCTTGTTTTTCGGGAAACTTTCCTCGGGGCCAGCCCCTGGCCCTGACCATCCCCAAGACAAGCCCAGGGGTGATAGGGTTTGTCCCCTCCCAAACTCCCGGTCCAACACAAGCCCCCCACCTCTCTCTACAATTGCCTCCCTCCAGCGGGCAACCCCAGGCAGTGCAGGACTGGACCTCTGTGCCGCCACCGACACAGTACTAGACTCTGTACAAGGACCTCAAATAATACCCACTGGGACCCTGGGACCCCCTCCGTCTCTTATGTGTGCCCTTATTCTTGGAAGAGCCTCTGCTACCTTACAAGGTGTCCAAGTTTTTCCTGGTATTATTGATAATGATTATACAGGAGAAATAAAAATTTTGGCCACGGCCATTAATGGGATTGCAGCTATTCCAGCTGGAACTAGGCTTGCACAATTGGTACTGCTCCCATTAAATTCAGGGGGTTCTTCCACTGCTCAGACCACACCGCGAGGAACTGCTTCTTTGGGGTCTTCTGATGCGTATTGGGTTCAGCCTATCACTCAAAAAAGACTCACCCTCACCCTGCGAATTGAAGGAAAGGAGTTTCAGGGAATTTTGGATACTGGTGCGGATGCCACAGTTATTTCCCAAAAATATTGGCTGCCAAGTTGGCCCCTTACCTCGTCCCTAACTGACCTTAAAGGCATAGGGCAGTCAAAAAACCCTTTGGTCAGCTCCAGGGTTCTTAATTGGACTGACAAAGAGGGCAATAGGGGAACTGTTACTCCTTTTGTTGCTCCTGACCTCCCTGTTAACCTATGGGGCCGACTCCTGACCATTCAATGGGCAAGACTTATTGCGCCCTTGCCATAAGGGATAGGTTCGCCCCTCCTCCTATAGGTCCCTCTGCTTGGGGGAGGATGCACCTATGGGAAGAAGAAAAAATGCTCAAATCAAGGGTGCAGGTAAGACTGCAGGGGGATGGATCTGCGAGATCCCAAAACCCAAGACCCCTGAGTGGCAAGCTCTGGTGCATGACGGTTGGCATGCATACCCACAAGCCGTCTCCTCAAAAAACATGCCAAGGCCTGTAAAATTCCCCTCCCCAAGTGAGGATGCTCACTAGGGAGTGGAGAAAAACCCTGGGCCCTTAGAGGAACAGAGCCTCTGTCACCCCCTTAAAAAGAGCAGCCAACAATTGATGGTCAATTTTCTAAATAAGAAAGGGGGGGGGATGTCGGGAGCCAAAAGGGAGTCTCTCAACATGATAGGCTTGACTATCTTACTGGAACATCTTGAGGCTGTTTACAGAATCACATCTTTGCATCCTGCCCCAAGCAAACATCCTGCAGCTGCTACGGCCAATGAAAAAGCTTCCTTAACGGCCAATGAAAAAGCTTCCTTATTCCAAGCATATAAATACCCCTGTGTGAAAAATAAAATTTGGCAGCTTGATCAGAATCCTTGTCTTGCTGTCATTTTTTGTGTCTCTTGTCCCTTCATTCCTTCTCACTTAGGTTCATTGCCCTCGTTGATGTCCTGGGGTCGGGACAGGGGAGTATTGGGTGGGGGCGGGGTGAGGATGGGAATGGAGGGGAAGGGGAAACAAAGGAGGAGGCTACAATGCTTGATAAGAAATGTACTCATTATCTTGCCCATGTAATTGTAACCCCGCAGTACAGTATTTTCACAATAAAAAAAATTAAAAATTAAAAATAGACCCTGAAAAAAAAAAGAGTCTCATGTTCTTCCAGGTTGGCTTGGATCTTAGCTAGGATTACACACGTGAAGCACCAGTGCCTGGCTGCAATTAGTTATTTAAACACACTTTACCAACATTGTATTTGTTCCACTGCAGGAAACTGGCTGTTCAAGACATGGTTTCTATTCTGAAGAAGCTTCAAGATTCCAGGCTACTGGTTCATACCTACACTCCTAGCCACTCAGAAGGCTGAGATTCAGAGGATGGTGGTTCAAAGCCAGCTGGGGAAGAAAAGCACACAGACTCCATATCAAAAATAACCAGAAAAGAGCAGGACTGCAGGCTTGGTTCAAGTGATAGAGCACCCAACAAGCAAATGAGCAAGTATGAGAACCTGAGTTCAAACTCCGGTATCAGAAAAGCAAAGCAAAGAATCAAAAGAAAAGAACTGCATGCAGAAATTTCATGTACAACTGTGCATCAGAGGAGAGAGATGTGAAAAATATATGATACCGAAGTTAATCATGGCAAGTTTAGGTGGGTGGGGAAGGCCTTGTGAGGAGTTGTTAGGCTTGGGTTTTGAAGAACAAAAATAGAAAAAAAAAACGATTTTTTCAGCCTTTTTTTTGCAATGTCTTTAACTTCTAGGCCAATGAAATATAGAGAATTAACACCATTATATTCCTATGACAGAAGACCTTATTGGACTAGAAAAAAGGTTTTATGTATCTCATAAAGGAAAGCAATTGAGAGAATTCCAGCTTTTCATAGGTTGTCAGCTTTGTGGAATGAAGCAGGATTATGTTATGACTGGTTAGTTGCAGAAGATTCTCTAAAAAGTGCCAGGTGGTAGGATGTGGGAGCATATACTTGTTATCCCAGCGCTAGAGGAGGAAGAAGGAGACACAGAAGTGTGAGACTAGCTTAGGCTACATAACAAGATCCTGTCGCAAAAAGGCGTAAAATGGGGTGTGGCGACACAAGCATTCAACCCTTGCTTAGGAGGCAGAGATTGCTGTGGGTAAGGGTCATGGTTCAAGGCCAGCTTGGGCATAAGACTCCATCTCAACCAGTGGCTGTGTACAGTGGCACGCACCTATTATCCCAGCCTATGAGGAAGCACAGTGGCTGGGTGCAGTGCTGTGCCTATAATCTCAGCAATACGGAGAAGCACAAATACAAGGTTCAAGAACATGCTTAGTAAGCACCAGAGGCCCAGAGCGCAAACCTCAGTTCTTCCCCCCATAAAAAAAAGATCTGAAAATGAAAAGGAGTGTCCTTTGCCCAGACTTACTAGTCAAACACACCTCAGTCCTTAGAGAACTAAAGGTCAGACTGCCATAGGACGCTGGTGCCTTCATGTCTTGTGGCTGGTGACTGAATCAGATGTACAACATGGAACACACAGCCTTGTGAAGACAGGTCTGACGGCAGCTCTTCCCTATGCATCTGTGACAGTAGGCAAACCATCCAGGTGCTCGTGATCTACATCTCACTGGTCAGACCACTGACAGCTCCCAGAAGGTCTGTCAGAAAATTTAGGTTAATCAACCCAGAACTCCACACTCACGTGGATTCCAACACAAGCCACTAGAAAATGTGTATTATCTCCAAATGAGCCCTCCTACTGTGCTTTTAAATGGATCGCAGATCCCTATTTGCATGCAGCAATGGTAAAAAGCCTCTGAAAAGTTATTTGAAATCTGAGCTGATTACAAGAGGATTGATTTGCAGCAAATGTGACAAAATGAAGGTTTAGGACAATGTCTCACAACTTTGATGTTTACATCAAAGGTCGATGGCTCCAAATGAGCTGCGAGATTCCTTTGCATGGCATACACATTCCTGTGCCTTCCTCTTTTCTTTCTCTTCCTCCCTTCTCCAAATAGCAGCTAAATCCAGGCCCAAACAAATTACCGAATGTTGGATGGGGGAAGTTGGAATCCTGCTGCTTTTATTTTGCTTTATTTGTTCTGGATTTAGAGTTAAAACTTTCCAGTGGATGAACCGTATCCAGGGCTTTACATTTCATATTGTGAAATGTGTTGTTAATGCACCGGTTCATTCTATTAAAACACAAAACGTGTAAACCTCAATTAAAATGCAGAGTGTAGAAGCCTCAGAGGGGGCTTCTGAAACACCCCAGGCATGAAATGTTGCATAGATTACTTGTTAACCAGAAAATTATTTTAGCAAGCAACGCTTCCTGAAGCCTTGAGTAGGAGCTGGGGTGTCATGAGCTTTCAAGCTGAAGGAAGGTGTTTGGTATTAGGCCCATTTATCTCAGTTGCCAGAGACTCTACGTTGCCATCTGTCTCAAACTTTGCCAGAGGCTACCTGTGGTGTAAAAGGCCAGAAAGGTCTGGACAACAGGGGGGCTTAGGGAAATAATGTGGAAATAAGATACTGCTTTTTTTTTTTTTTTTGCTGTTGTTAACTTTCCTCTTGACACACTGCATGAGGTGTTCGGCTCTTTCTCAGGTTTCGTGCTGTGAGGATACTTTCATGATGATATTTAAAAAGACAAAACCAACTTCCTATGGTGGACACCGTCAAGCCATGGTGTCTAGAAACAGAGTTCTCAGCCCTTCCATTCAAGGTATTTGCTACAGTTCCAGATGAAGAAGGGGATTGCTGGGTGTAGAGCTTGTCATCAGAGAGGCTGACATTGTGCACTGGAGTTCCATCCTTCCAGAGCCAAAAGAAATCAGAGAACCAAAAAAGCTGATCAGTAGAATTCAGAGCAATCCTTTTTCTCCAGACTCCATTTCCAGTTATTGGCTCAGGGCACTGCTGTTACTACTGAAAGTTGCCTCCTTGTCTTTTGTGACTGCAGTCACAAACATTAGAATTGTTGTTCTGTGGTGACTTTGTAGATCCCTAAGGCTCCCACTAGATATGTGTAGGGGAAATGGAGGTTGTCTGTGTTCAATTGTAACATATTTATTTCAGCCTTACAAATCAAAGTCTAACTTAGATAATATAACCCCCTCAAAATGAAGCAATGGTTTTAAATGCTAACTGGGAAGTAATTCTAAACGATAGAGGCCAGATACCCCATTACTTGCTCTGTGATCTTGCCCAACATTAAGGTCAAGGCCAGGATACTTAATTCCTTTTCTTCTTCCCTCCCTCCCTTCCTCCCTCCCTTCCTTCCTGCTTTCCTGCCTCCCTGCCTTCTTGCCTTCCTGCCTTCCTGTCTTCCTTTTTAATTTTTGCTGGTATTGGGGCTTGAACTCAGGGTCTGGGTCCTGTCCCTGAGCTTTTGTGCTCAAGGCTAGTGCTCTATCACTTGAGCCACAGCTCTACTTTCAGCTTTTTTTCTGGTTAATTGGAGATAAAAGTCTGCCTTGGCTGGCTTCGAAGCTCAATCCTCAGATCTCAGCCTCCTGATTAGCTGGGATTACAGTCATTGGTGCCTGACCTGTTCCTGATTTTTAAATAAGTATCCATGAAGTCGATAGGTATTCATTTTCCAACATAGGTTACATATCACATGTAACTCACCAAGCCTAGCACCCACACCTAATTTTCAGCTTTTATTTATTTTTTACTGGCTTATTTTCTTCCCTTCCCTGTCCCTCTTTTAAGTTGTTTTTAGTGACAAAGTTAACCAGGAGTAACAAACTGATACCAGCAACCATGCTTTTTCCTGTTAAAATAACCACAATATCAATAAGACTTCCTTGGACAATACAAAGAAAATTCAATTGCTAGTAAATAGTCTGATTATGAAAAATTATCAATGAATGAAAAATTTTCTTTTACATAGTCTAAAGATTTCAAGATGTTCTGATCTGGTCCACAAAATTTCCCTTCTTCTGCATCTCAACCAAAACATTCCTCAGCAGGTTCGTGTGTTCTTTATCCATAATGGCTCATAAAACATCCAGATGTGGTAGCCATGGGTTCTATCCCCAGCACTGCAAGAAAGTGAATAAACCAATGACATTTGTACCTGGATTTAGCTTCCATTGCCAAATGACTGACTCGAATGAGGATGGCAGGTGCAAGCTCAGGTTGCAAAAGGTGCTGAGGCCATTGCCTCGGTGTTTTCCTTTTCAGGAAGGGAGGCCCCCTTGTGAGTAGTAGCTTTGTCTTTTCTTTTGAAGAATACAGACTCATTAGAACATATCTGGGGGAAATCAGCAGAATTTAAGGGCCTCAATTTCTCTGAGTCAGCTCTGGATGCTGATGTGCTCCCGGTCACACCTCTGGTTTGTTTTGCAATTCAGAATTTGGTTTCCCTGCTGCGGTGGATGCCTTTGGCTTCTGCTACAGTGCAATAAATTTAAATAAACATTTATGAGGGAGAGTAATCATATTTTATGCAAACAAATTATTCTCCTTTAAAAAGTCACTTTAAAAAATGCATGCTATTTCTTTTCTCAGTCAGCACATCAAGCTAATAAAAGTTATTGTACCATCAAAATTCCCTTCGTGACTGTTGATTGTGCCATTTATGTTAGGTTTAGAAGGTTGGTCTCTATTTTGTTTTTTCTCCGCCTTCCCCCCCCCACCCATTATAACTTAAATACTCTTTGTTGTTGATTTTATTTTGAGACAGAGTCTGGCAATGTAGTCCAGGTTGACCTCAAAATCTCAATGCTCTTGCTTCAAAAAATTAAATACTTGGGGCTGGGAAGGTAGCTCAGTGGTAGAGCGCTTGCCTTGCATGCATGAGGCCCTGGGTTTGATTCCTCAGCACCACATAAGCAAAAAGCCAGAAGTGGCGCTATGGCTCAAGTGGTAGAGTGCTAGCCTTGAGCTGAAGAGCTGAGGGACAGCACCCAGGCCCAGAGTTCAGGCCCCACAACCGGACCCCCCAAAAAACCATTAAATACTCTTAGCCAGTACTATAAGAAATCACAGGCATTTCACATGTTATGTAATTGTGGTTAAAAAAAAAAGAGTTAGATACTTTCTAACTAGGACAATATCTATTAAAAAATATGTAGACGTTCAAAATCCAAGGAAACACATGAATGCCTAGCTCATCAACATTGGAGACTGCTAATGCAGACTGTTTTGGTCAAAGGACAGAATGATTTCCTGCCCTTCTTAAGCCCATTTGCCTGGACTGCTGCTGGGGGAGTCACGCGGGATTGATGGGCAGGACCATTCTCACTGACCCTTCTGCCAGTGAGGAAGGAGCACAGTGACAAACTTGTTGCCTGATGCACATAGTTATGTGTGTGCATTTGCTGCAGGAAGGTACCTCTAGGGAAGAGAGTGGGAAACAATTTCAGTGCAAAGGAAGTGTGGGAGGGAAGGATTAGGGGAGATGGTGCAATCCTTCTGCAGAAATCTGCTGGGAGACCCAAGCAACCCCTCAGCATGTATTGTCTGAACCCAGGTGCTGATCCAGGCTCTGAAGACTTCAGGCAGCTGCAAGAAGGTACCTGCTGTGGATTGTCTGGTTGCTTCTTGGCATCATACTATAATTCCCTGCTGGAGTCTTTTACTTCTGTATTCCATGTGAGATTGTAAAGATGATAATATTTGACTGGATAGAGTCAGAATAAGTCCTCCGAAGCATCCCCTTGGGCATGAAGTAGAAGAGGCAAGAAGGAACACAACACAAATACAGACTTGGTAGGAGACCTAGGTCTCAGTCTAAGTTTAGTAGTTACCAGCTTTGGGTTCTGGGGAGATTCCTTAATTTCCCTGCACTTTGGTTTCTGTATTAATTTGGATCCTGAATGTCTCCGAAGTTCTGTATGTTGCAGTTGGGTGATAGTGGATCCTGTTAGTACTAAGAAGTCTTTTTATGAGAGGGACGTATTGGTTTGGGGGCTTGAACTCAGGACTTGAGTGCTGTCCCTGAGCCTCTTTGTGCTCAAGGCTAGTGCGCTACCACTTGAGGCATAGTGCCACGTCCAGGTTAGTTGGAGGAGTCTCATGGGGACATTTCCGCCTGGACTGGCTTTGAACCGTGATCCTCAGATCTCAGCCTCCTGAGTAGGGATGATTACAAGCATGAGCTACCAGCGCCTGGTTCCAAAGTGGCAGTCTTTATAAAGCTCATTGGAGGTCTGTCCTCAGAAGGGATGGAGGAACTCCAACCTCTTTCTTTTTTGTCCCTAGCCATGATCAGTGGTTTTGCTCCACTGTGAACTTCTCTAATGTACTGTCTCATTATAATCCAAAGGAAGAGGGCTAATCAGTCGTGGACTAGAATCTCAATCCAGGAGGTGAAGTAAATGTTTTCTCTTTATAAGATCCTTATCTCAGTTGTTCCAGAGATGAAAGCAAAATAGGGTAAACAATACTTCTTGAGGTTACAGTGAGAATTAGATAAAAGAATACATATAAAATATCTATCGTTGTACATGGAATAAAATAGGTACTGAAAAACTAGTAGCTTTATTATTTTTATTATGGTGATTTCCCTTCACAGTAACTCTAACAGAAAACAGTTAAACTGATTTGCATGTACTACTTAGATATGCGCTTCACTCCGGTTACTTAAATCCATTTTTATTCCATATTCAATTGAAGTATAGTTCATGTCATGAATATTACTTCCAGTGTTTAACTGAGAAACATTCAGGAAATTATTGCCAGCCATGTATAATAATTATAATATTTTTGGCTTAGCATTAAAAACATAACGAGTCATACTTATAAATATCTAAGTATACTATTTTCCTTTCTACTGAAGGGAAATATTTTTCATTTATTGCAGATCTACTTCTGAAAATAAACACGACAGCATGAACATACCAACAAAGTTGTCTTGAGCTTAAAAATAAGAGAAAATAAGTTTAACCTCAAGGAGAGTTAATGAATGCATACTTACCTCTACTTGAGAAGATATAGAACTAGGAGAAATGATGCTAAGTAGTAACTAGCTAAAAGGAATGCTGTCTCAAATGCTGGCTGAAAATAACTTTGTCGTCGTCATCATCATCATGATCATCATCATGGGGCTTGTCTGGCTTACTATATCAGAATTTGCCTTTAGCCTTTATAGAAATGAAGTTTCATGCTGCAAAAATACCAGTGGTCTTCAAACTCACAAGTGATTTTCTGTCTCAGCAAAGAACTTCCAGTTGGTTGACAGGTGTATGAACGTTTATCCATTTCTGGTGGGACCTACAGTTTTTGGTTCTGGTACCAGGTAAGTAAGTACCTCTTTATCTGGGCTGCTTCTACCTGCTTCTTCCCAAACTGATTTCCTTTCCTAGTGATACTTTCCCCTGGAACCCCTACCTATCTCCCTTCTGTCTCTATGCAACTGCCCTGCTTGTGGTTGCGGTCTCTTTTTCATTTTGAGGACTGCATTCTCCCAACTTACTGTTCTCCCAACTTCTTGGATCACTGGATTTACTGCATCCATCCCCCGAGCCCACTGCGGGCAGAGTCGCCTCTGACCTGGGCCTTGTCTTGCTACACTTTTGCTGGGTTTCAGCAAGTCTTTTCAGCAAGAAGAAACTAAATAATGCTCATTTTTAGGCTTTTCATAGCGTGAGTCCAAGCTGCTTGTGAAACCTGCAAAGGAGAGCCCATTGACTTCTGTGCTTTCTTTTGATTTAATCCTTGACTCAGGAACCTGCTCCAGGGACCAGATAATATCCTAGGTGGGCAGGGGTATCTCTGTGTGTGTGTGTGTGTGTGTGTGTTGATGAAAAGTCTGTCCTTACACTCTTGGTGGGAATAATATTTTGTCATTTTGAATGCTGGTTCCTTGGGAGAGTGTATTTGGGTTACATACGTGTCTTGAAATTAATGTAGTAATTGGTTGTGGCCAACTCCAATTTTTTTTTCTTTAAAAACATGAAATAACACAAAAATATAGAGCATTTTAATAAGAGCAAGACATCTTTGTCTTCTAATCTGCTCTCATGGTTGTTTTGTGTATTGTAGGTTGTAATGTGTGTTGTGTGCTCTGTGTGTATGCGTGTGTGTATGCCAGTATGGGGGCTTGAATTCAGGGCCTCGAGTTCTCACTTAGATTGTTTTGTTCAAAGATGACACTCTGTCACTTGAGTGATCACTTCTGTCTTTGTTGTGGTTAATTGGGCATAAGAGTCTCATGGACTTTTCTGCCTGGGCTAGCTTCAAGTTGCAATCCTCAGATCAAGGTTCTGAATCCTAGCTGGATTCTAGCTAGGATCACAGGTGTGAGCCACCAGCATCCTCACTCATACCTTAATATTTCTTACTGAGTTTCTTAACCAGAAAAGTAAAACTAGAGCAGTGGGCTACTAAACAACTATATTTTCCCTTGTTTTGTGTTTTTTTAAATCCTTATTCCTCCATCAGGCCCCATCCCAACTACTATAGGATCTGCTCAAAAGGAAAAAAAAAACAAAAATTTTCAGAGTAAGTTGCCACCGTCCCTACATCATCCCTTCCCCTTTCTGTGGGTAGGAGACCAGAGTGCCAGGCTTTTGTAAATAGACAAGAGAGAAATATAGAGAGGTTGCTGGAGGCTCAGGTTTGAGAGTTCAGAGGACAGGATGGAGGGATGGAAGGAGAGATCAATATAAAATCAGAAATGGGTCCAGGTAGTGAGAAAGTCTTTAAAGGGAATGATGGCAGTCCAGGGGAGGCAGAGTGAGGGAGTCCTTGAGAAACTTTAGTGGATGTATAAGAATTTAAAGCTACCTGTTCTATGCAATAGTCCAATATTCCCAAATTCTCACACAAATACATACATTACTCACAGCCTTGTGTTGGGTTTGCAGAGCGTAGGAAAAAGATGGTGGACTTAGCACTTCTAAGGTAGAGCTGAGAGAGCTGGTTAGGGTCCAAGGAACAGTCATGAAGCAGGATTGTCACAGGCATCAGAAACTATACAAGGGAAAATGTCATTGGAAAGCTAGGAAGGGTCAACATTGGCATTTTGTAGTGTCAATGTGGAAAATACTACAGGAACACATGGATGGTTGAACAACTTGGGTCAATTAGTTGCTGCAGCTGTAGTGAGGGATGGCAAACACCATAGTGAACTTCCAGGCTTCTCAGTGGCCTGGGGGCTTATGCTGTGTGATTTTATTTTTCCTTTTCCCTTTCAGTACTGAGGCTTGAATTCAGGGCTTTGTGCTTGCTAAGGCAGGCTCTCTACTGCTTGAGCCATGCCTCTAGCCCTAGAGGCAGTTTTAAGGAAATAAAACGTTGTTCTGATTGTACAATGTCAAAGAATGGGGCAAATACAGGATTGGCTGTCTTAGCCATCTCACACCTGTAATCCTTGCTACTCAGGAGGCTGAGATCTGAAGATGTTTGTTTGAAGACAAACCAGGCAGTAAAGTCTGTGAGATTCTTATCTCCCACAAACTACTAAGAAAACTTGGAAGTGATGCTATGGCCTAAGAGGTAGACCACTAGCCTTGAGCCAAAGAAGCTCAGGGACAGTGCCCAGTCCCAGAGTTCAAGCCCCATGATCAGAGAGAGAGAGAGAGAGAGAGAGAGAAGAATAGCCAATCAGAGCATGCTCAAAAGTGTAACTGGTATTGAGGGCAGTAATTTATATTTTGTGAGTTGTACAATATTGTTATTTTATTTATGGTCCCATGAAGAATTGACTTATTTTTGTCTTGATCCATTATGGCCCTAGACTGGCTTTGTCTGATAGGAATGTTCCATAAAGTGGTTTACATTCAGGGCCTACCTGTGTATGCCAGTCCATCTCTGGGCAGCACTGAGTTTCCAACTCTCAGAGGTTGCCTGACAATATTAGTACAATGATCAAAAGACAGGTGAATTCAGGGAGCTGTGAGACTGGGACATCAAGGTAACAAACATTTGTATGACTACATATGTACACATAAAGGTTACCTAGCTAGTTAACATGCAGTACCATGTTAAGTACTTACATATTATTAATCGAAGGAAATATCTTTTGTGAATTCTACTTACTACCCCCAACTTTGCAAATTAACCAAATTAAGAAGCTGGATCCCTGATTTGAAGTTTTCTAGTGTAATTTAAGTACCAAGGTCAGATAGCATTAGCAATGGATAGAATTGATTACCTTTAGAAATTAAGATGGGTTTTGTGCATTAGTAGTTGCAGCATTCTTTGTGTGCTAAAAAGCCAGAAATCCCGTGGATGCTCTAAACTGTGCAGTTTCCATGCTGGGCTAAGGAATGGTGTTGGCAATATAATATTTGTGTGGTGAGAATCAGCTGAGCTCCATTTGAAAGACAGCCTGCTGGGCTTCAGAGGAAAACTTAGAACGAAAATGAATCATCGCACACCAGAATGGATTAATGCCACATCACTGGGAAGTCACTTACAATAATGGTGAATTAAGCAGCACAACAATATGCTGACTTTAATTCCGGTGCCATATGGCTGTTAGTTTACTTTTATGCCTTTGGGGGATGGGTCAGGTTGGTTTTTAATTTTTGTTTTTTTTTTGCATAGAGAAAATCATAAAAGCATGATGCCATTTTATTAGGGGAATAGAAATCTCAATAAAATATAGATGCGGGAAAATGGAGATGACAGGAGGAGAGCAAATGTGAGATGACTTTATTACTGTGTAGGCAGTGAAAGTGGTGGGGGTATTTATGACTTCCTTGTGGTTCCTGAAACAGTGGGTAGCTTCAAAAGCTTGGTTTTTGCTTTGGGGCCAGAGTTCAGCACAAACCTGTCTCTAGAGATTTGGAGGCTTGACATGGGTTGTATGAGTCTGAATCAAGATGCTTTCTGGGTCAGTGGACCGGCGATCATCTAATAAGAGCCAATATTGTGTTGTTGTTGTTGTTTTGAGCAATATAATGTGTAAGATACTGGGCCAAGGCTGGTCACACATAATCCAAATTAATCTTTATAACATTCTATAAGGTAGATATCACTTATAATCCCATTTTCTATGCTGGGTATACACTGAGGCACTGAGAAACTCAATCACTTCTGCAAGGTCGCACGGCTAGCAAATACAAGCCTGAGACTCAAAGTTAATAGGAGAGAAAATAAGAGAACACAGAGTTCAGGATACCAAAATATGTTTTAGAAGGAGCCACATATGCTTAGATTTCATAGTATGATTAAGGTAACAGGTATTCACTGGGCTTTGCAGGCCATAGCTCTGGGTCCTCAATGCTCTATGAGCCAGTAACACTTACATGAGTGAAAGCACAGAGGAGCACATGGGGCTATGTATGTGTCAGTAGCAATTGTCACAGGAAGGGCAATGAAGTCCAATGAGGCACCTCTGGAACCCTTTTCATTTCTTTTGCTTTACCTGATTATGGTTTGTCATGTAGCCCTGTACACAAACACAAAGGCGTGTCTCCCATCTTTCAGAAATAACTCTGAGGCAGAGAGGCCTCCATCAACTTCCTTCACGTACACAGGGCTTCAAGCTATGCTTCTCAGTGCCAAGCAAACACCTTTGTGATCATCACTGTGCAGTGGACACTGCCTTCGGAGCGGTGATTTTACTGCCTTCCTCTCTTTGTGGCATTCTTCCCCAGTCTAGCCAGGTGCTCACACTTGTATCACTTGTGAACTCTGGGCTAGTCAAGTTCTGGGGTTGATGCCCGGGTTATGCACATGCTGGTGCCTGGATGGTGACTCTGTTTAGATTCTTGGACTGTAGTCTTGGTTCTTGTTATCTACCTTTCTGAATTGTGGTCTGTACTACCCTCTGGTCCTGGACACCTGTGCATGCATTCAATCTTGTCTGCCTCATGTCTCTGGGCCTCATTCTTCATTTCAAGTCCTAGATCCAATGCTTCTTTATCTCACAATTATCCTTCATTCTCTTGTAGTGTATAATACAAATGCAGCTTTCTATTTTGTCCAACATACATACATACATACACACACATATATAGTTACTATAAAGACAATGTACAGAGAGGTGAGTTACATTAGTCAGATAATGAGTACATTTCTTTTTGAACAGAGTCCCCTCTTCCCTTATTTTCTCCCAGTTTTTCCCTCCTGATCCCCCTCAGCATAAAGTTATATTAGAGTATTGAATATGCTTAAAAAATACATGTACTTCCTGGTTAGCAGATTCCTGAGGCACCTTAAACATTTTACATTGGGTTTATTGCTATATTCAAGCACAGTGATTCTAAATCCTGGGTGCCGTCTGGAAGTTTGAAAGACACCTGAGTCTCAGCCCATAGGTCTGTTTAGCTGCTTGAAAGGGGGAGCCCAGGCAACCACAGGTAATTCTAATGTGTAGCCAGGATTGGAGTCTGGTGAGCTGGATCATTATCATTTTTAATGTTAAGTGAGGCAGTAAGATTGGTTTCTAAAAAGGCCTGCCAGATTTAGCAAAGAAAAAAAATGCAAGATGCCAAATTGAATTTGAACTTCAGATAAACAATGAATAATTTGTTAGTGTAATTATATCCCGTTGAATATTTGGAAAATATTTTTGGCAAAGGTTATTTGTTGTTCATCTGAAATTCAAGTTTAACTGGAAAGCTTGAATTTTATTTGGCAACCCTACATTTAGGGAGAATCCCCATACTTGGAGATTTTTTTTTAAACTTTTTTTTTGAGAAAAAATTTGTTTCATTGCAGCTTGAACCAATGCTATTATTTATGCCCATGCTTCATTGAATAAACATCTGAAATTAAGTTTGTATGCTGAAACTCTTCCAGAAATTTCTACAGGGAGACTTACACTTTTCAAAAAAATCAAATGTTTTAGCTAGCAGTGGGTCTCTAATTGCCCATCTCTATTTGGTGGTCTATGCAGGCAAATTTACAATTATATTTTTACTTTTTTCTTTGCAATAAGTCAGTCCATAAGCCAATCTTCTTAGCTGGGGACAATAGAATCTGTGAGGCCTAGAAGTGGGGTGGAGAAGAAGTTGTTCTGGGATGTGGAGAAATTATAAACTGTATTGGCTTTGTCAAATAGAGCAAAGTGACTGGGAATCACCATTTCATTAATAATGCATTATTATTTTGTAGGCATTAGAAGCAACTAAGTGTTTATAAGGTTTATGACAGTTCTGACATTTTAATGGACTCTTAAATGAAGTGAATTATTGAAAAGCATACTTCGGATGAGGTCATGGACTCTTAAAATTAGGGATCAATAGAAATAACCCATGTATGCAACTGTGGCCGAGCTATGCCAGTAATCTGTGATGTCAGGTTATTCTGTTAATATGGGACAGTGAGAGCCAGCCTCCCCTTCTGTACTACACTGCCCAAACATATAAGAACAGATACAGAATGAGGACCCATTGTTGAAAGTCTCATCTTCTCCAGTTTTCACATGGAAAATCCACTCAAGCATTTATCAAGTTTTATTAAGAATAAAAATAAAATACTTCTTCATCTTTCCGTTAATGAGTCAATTTATTTTGGTGTAAATTTTGCTCTAAGTTTTACCGCTTATTTAACTGCAAACATCTCGATGAATCCATACATTAAGAATATCAACTTAAAACCTATAAAACCCAAAACTTAAAAAAAATATCTTAAATATGTCAGGCACATCCATGCTAAGCAGGTACTCTATGGTAGAGACACACTTCCAACCCTTGTTTTGCTTGTTATTTTTTTTTTTTTTTTCGGTCGTGGGGCTTGAACTCTGGGCCTGGGCGCTGTCCCTCAGCTCTTCAGCTCAAGGCGAGCGCTCTACCACTTGAGCTACAGCGCCACTTCCGGTTTTCTGGCGGTTTATTGGAGATAGGAGTCTCACAGTCTCTCCTGCCCGGGCTGGCTTTGAACCGTGATCCTCAGATCTCAGCCTCCTGAGTAGCTAGGATTACAGGCGTGAGCCACCAGCGCCCGGCTTTGCTTGTTATTTTAATTCAGGGATTTGCTTCCTGCTTGAGTGTGTGCCTGAACTGTGACCTGCCTATTTGAATTTTCCCATCCTTGCTGTGATGACAGGTGTGTGCCACTGCATCTAGTTTTCTTCCATTGAGAGGGAGTCTCATGTATGTTTTCTGCGCAGGCTTGCCTGAAACAGTGATATTTCCATTCGTAGCCCTCCAAGTAGTTAGGATTACAACTATGAGCCATCTGTGCTCTGCTTCAAATAGAATGCATTATGAACAGATAAAAGCAAGGCTTTCCTTTAAAGAAGGGGTTAGACACTAATTCTGCTTGCTCAGTTCCTTCCAACTTTTCTTTCTTTTTTTTTCTTTTTTTCCTGGTTGGTCATGGACTTGACCTCGGGCCTAGGCACTGTCCCTGAGCTCTTTTGCTCAAAGCTAGAACTCTACCATAGTGCCTCTTTGAGTTTTCTTGTGGTTAATTGGAGATGAGAGTCTCATGGACTTTCATGTTTAGGTTGGCTTCAAACTGAGATCCTCAGATCTCAGCCTCCTGAGAGGCTAGGTTTACAGGTGTGAGCTACCAGTGCCTAGCTCCTTACACATTTTCTAGACATATCCCTGTAGATCTCTTGTAAGAATCCAACTGTGTAGAATCCATAGAGTTCTATGGAACCCAGGTTGAAAAAAACTGTGGTGGACCAAATATCTTATCTATTTGAGCTTTTCAGTTAGCTCTAGAGTGTCTTCTATTTATTGATAGGACCAATCCTTGTTCCTTTGTGGCATGTTCTGTAGAAAGTGGTAGTGTAAGGACATGATGACAGTCTTGTTGTCAGAGCACTCAGCCTTCCTTGTATTACTGCTAAGAAGTAGGTATCTAGAGATCTGTATTTATTGGCAGTGGGAAATGCTGTGGGTCATTTACAGCAACTCCTCTTAAAGTGGTAGCCTAGAAGCACTTAGGGTGTGCTTTGTGATAAAAGAGGAAGGCATACAACCCAGAGCACAAAGGCATTTGAAATGTAGGAGAGTCACAGAATACATTCTCCTAGAAATGCTCTGGCTTTTAACCTTTTGCAATCTATTAACCAGGTCCTATACATTAACCATCATTTTTCAATGGTGTGAAGGAAATGAATGAACCAGGGACAAACATTGAAAGAGCTCTGTCATCTAAAAGTGGCTTAAAAGTGGAAGTATGTTTTATATCAAAGACCATATGCTTAACAGTATGGAGGTTCCTCAAAAGACTTCACATAGAGCTCCCCTATGATCCAGCAATCCCACTTTTGGGCATTTACCCAAAGGTTTACAAACAAGACCACACTAAAGCTACCAGCACAACTATGTTCATTGCAGCATTATTTACCATAGCTAAGACATGGAACCAACCCAGATGCCCCTCAGTAGATGAATGGATCAAGAAAATGTGGTATATATACACAATGGAATTCTATGCCTCAATCAGAAAGAATGACATTGCCACATTTGTTAGGAAATGGAAAAACTTGGAAAAAATTATATTAAGTGAAGTAAGCCAGGCCCAAAGAAACATAGGTCCCATGGTTTCCCTTATTTGCAATATCTATCATATGTCTGAGTCAAGCGGAAAAGGTCAGATAATGTGATGTCAGGAAAATGAACCCTTAGACATGTATTTTAATGTTTTTTCTTTCATGCATGTGTTTCTAACGCATTTATAAGACTGTCTCTTTGTTGCTTTGTATGTCCCTCCTCCACAGTATAACCCCTGCTTTCACTATATTTGATGTCAGTATAACTTGTGGAGGAGAGGGGGAAAAAACAGTTGTTTAAGGATACAGGTGGACCTGATGCAACAACGAGAAGTATAAGTTGTCATGTCCAAAATGAGCTTTACAACGTCGGTCGGGGGGGGGAGGGGGGAAGGGGGAGGAGGAGAAGGGTTGGGATTGGGGGGGGGGTAATTTTAAAATGTGGAAGCAATTTCTAGTACAATGCTTGGTAAGAAATGTACGCATTATCCTGCCCATGTAATTGTAACCCCTCTGTACAGTATGTTCACAAATAAAAAAAAAAAGACCATATGTTTAACTAGAGTAGTTCTAGGAATGGTTAATTCCATAGCTCCACATCATCTAGGAACCAAATCATGCCATCTTTGGCATTTGTGCTTTGACTTGGCTCCTTGTGGTGTTAAGGTACCTGGTGTCACATATAGGTGGCAATTTTAAAGGAAAAGGAATTTTCCTTCTGTAGATTTCTTTCTCTTCAGTGACAAAAATTTCTCCTAGACCCCCAGCAGAATACCCCCTGCATATCATCGGCCAATGTGGTGAGTTAAACATAAACCTAAACCCGTCACAGGAAAAGGAAGTACTTAGCTTGGGCCAAACATGATTTACCTTTTGGGCTAGGGTGGGCCCATATCTCCTAGAGGAACCCAACTCTTATTCGTATGAAGATAAAAGGGAAGAAGGCATATATCACAGGTCTCCAGTATTTCTGTCTTTATTTGTGACATTTGAGTGATCTCTAGTAATTCCCTGGAATATTGTAAGAATTTAAAAATCAAGTGGCGGACTTATTTTTAAGTAAAAAACGAATAAGCCAAAGTACAAATTTGAAAACACTTTACATTTTAAACCAAAACAAACTCTCCAGATGGGTTTGAGTGAACGATAAACAAAACACCTCCTCAGATAGTCTAGAGAAATTAGGAGAATATTGTAGCTCAGAGTAGGAATGTGAACTCTGCTGCTTTGCAATGATAGCAAACCATGGAAGAAATAAGGTAGAATTCTTGGAATATTTGGATGTAAAAAGTTATGAATTTTGTATGATAAAAGCCACAAACTAATCTAAGTGGCCTACTGCTTGGGAAAACATTTTTTGAGATGGCATCTTTTTATGCTGCCCAGGCTATGATCTTGAGCTCCTGAGTGCCAATGATTCTTCCACCTCAGTTATAGGTATGTGTTATTATATCCAGCTTGGAAAAACTTTTTGGTCAAAGATTATAGAGGGCTATTATTTCTTATCTATAATTTTATATTAGATTTATAGGAAAAGTCACTTTTTAACTAGGATAAGCATTAAATACAAGACAATTCATTCATAATTGTGGTCGTACGTTTGGTATTCATTGACCATAAATTGATATATACACCCTTTTGAAAAGTAAATATATATGAGACCCATAAAGTTGTTCATACTCTTCTCCCTTCCCCTGGAAATTCAAATGCAAAAAGTTCTAGCCAAATCAAGAGAAGCAAAAAAGCTGTACATTCAAAAATACTCACTGTAGTGAAATTGGTAGTCCAATCCTCAGCACCCACTCCCTCAAAAAAACCCACTGAAATATTTAATATTATGGAAATATAAAAATTTGTGGTATGTCTGCATGATAAAATATTATTCAACTATTGAAATATTCATTTGAGCCAGGCGCTGGTGGTTCATGCCTGTAAGCCTACTCAGGAGGCTGAGAGCTGAGGATTGGCAGTGGGGACAGGAAAGACTGTGAGTTAAGTCCCCCTGCCACACCCCCCAGCAAAAAAGCCAGAAGTGGAGCTGTGGCTCAAGTGGTAGAGCGCTAGCCTTGAGCAAAAAAGCTCAGGGACAGCACCCAGACCCTGAGTTCAAGCCCCAGGACTCTCCCCCTAGCCTTCCCCCCCCCCCCCCCATACAATTAACGTTAAAGGCAAAGCAACAAAGGAAATTTACTTTATGTAAATGAAGATAACAGGAATCAGAATGGCACCTGTGATATGATGACAATGACAAAATAGTTCCATGTAGAAGAGACAATGCAAAGATGGAAATCACATTAGGACGAGGGGCTATTGGTGAATCTTGTACAAAGTGTTTCTTTCATGTAGCTGAACTTATCTATTCCTTAAGTTATCATCAAGCTTAGCAATTTCCAACAATAAATACATCTTCACATTTTCTGTGCATTAGACCTTTGGAGGTCCACCTGGGATGGTTCTGGCTCAGGTTCATAAGACTGCAATCAATGATTTATAGTCATCTGAGACTTGACTGAGGTTGAAGAATCTGCTGTAGAGCTCAGTTACATGGCTGATGGTAATTTCCATGTCTTTCCAGTAAGTACCTACTGAAACAGAAAAAAAAATGCATGGCCCACTTCACAGGTGTAAGTACTGAATCTTGATTTGGGAAAATGTGGGTATTTTTAAACAAGAGAGGAAACAGTCTATAGTGACCAATTAAAATATCAAAGCAAACAGACTGTTCTCCCAAGAGAAGGTAATTATTTTTGTCATTGAAGTGGCCAGAGCAGTGATACTGATTGTTTGCTTCTCACATAGCTTCAGAGGGACCACATGGAAGAATGGCATCTTGGTGGCAGATGGCAAGAAACTTTTTCTTTGTAACAACCACACAGGTGAGCATAACATTTTCTCAGCCATCTCTGAGGGGCCTTGCCTGCTTGAAAGGTCTATTTGTGAAGTGTACATTTCATCTGAATAAACAATTACCTTTGAGCCATTGCAACGTATTTGGAATTCAATTTAAAAAAACATCACAGAACATGAGCTGTGGTCTGTGGTCTGTAAATACTAACCACAGATGGAAAAATAGGAAACAAATACCAGTTGGTTCCGGAGCTCCGGCTGGAGATAATCAGAGCAATTCTACTTGAGTTTGGAGAATATTTTCTTTAGTTATGTCTACTTTTCAGTTTTCCTTGGGGAATGGGGACAAGTAATCTGTCTCACTGTTCTGTAGGCTCTGTTTGTTCTTCTATCCTACCCTAAATGTTTCTGGATTCTCCAGAAAAGCAAGTGAGAAGTGTGATGATGATGATGTTGATGATGAGCTACTGTGTCTGGAGAATTTCTACAGATTTAAAGTTTTGTTCTCAGTAATCAGTATTCTATGGTGAACAGGATATGGATTAGGTATTGTAAAGACTTCAGTTTGAGTCCTTGCTTTGTCACTTCATGTTTGTCATACCAGATGCCATGATATAAGCCCAGGAAATAGGAAAGGAGAACACGAGTCACTTTCCAAGAGTTTGGTTTAATGGAGAATATAGACAAGAAAAAAGACAGGTAAGTCCAGCATGATAAGAAAACCAATAGGGGCACTCTTGAGAAATCTGAGAGTTAGGAAAGTTATCAAAGAAGTGGAAACATCCAGTGAGCAGAAGGATGAAGGAAGAACTATATGAGCAAGCCTCGTCATCTTGTAAATGTGATGGTGGTTCTGGATGGTTGAGTGGCAGCTATTGCTGGCTGCATGATAGGAAGCTGTTTGCATCTTTTCTTTTCCACCCACTTTTCATCCTACAGCCTGCTCTTACAGCTAAAGATGGCCATCAGATATAGCTCTGGAAAAAGAGATATTAGCAAAGCTTGTTGGATGGAATCCTTTCTCTTCCATGCTTTGAACTGATAGAATGCTTACAGGAATAGCCACTCATTTGTGACTAAGGAAATAACACATAATCTACAAAGGGGAAAAGTAGAAGCCTGGGTCCAGGATGACATCATGGAGTTACTGTAGCAGCTCTGTATTCTCTACCCAAAGACTGCTCAGGGAAAACAAACAGCTAAACAAATTGGCAGACAATTTATGTCACTATATATGACAATTCTAACTGATATAGAATGGAGCATTAGGTTGGAGTTTATGCCAAGAAAACAAATGAAAATGGATTTGTAAGCATGTTAAGAAGTTGAGCCTTTTTCATTATGGTGACTGTACTCAATAACAATACAATGCATATTTGAAAATTGCTAAGAAATAGATATTAAGTGTTCTCACTACAAAAAACAGAAGAGTGAGTAGTAATGCATATATTAACTAGCTTGATTTAGCTCTTTCACAATGTATGTCAAAATATCATTTTGTGCAATATATAATTTTTTATTTGTCAGAAATAAAAACTTTACACAGAAAGGAAATTTAAGGCTTACTAGGCAAATGGAAATCTTTGGCAAGTAATACGATTCTCTAAGTCTCAATTTCCTTCTCTGTAAAGAATAAATAATAATGTCTGCCATATGACTTGTGATATTTAAATGAGATAGTGTATGTAAAATACTTAATAATGCTGGTTATCGATAGGCATTTAATCTAAAGCTGTTTTTACAATAATCATAATGATGAAGAGAATATTTTAATTATCTGTATAATTTCAAATTAGGCAACATAGTATACAATTTCTTTTTTTCCCACATATTTAAAAGTAGTTATTATAAAGGTGATGCACAGAGGGGTTGCATTTACACAAGTCAGGCAATGCACACATTTCTTCTTGAACTGTGTCACCCCTTCCCTGGCTTTCTCCCAGCTTTTCCCTCTTGTACCTCCTTCCCTGCCACAAGTTGTATAATTCATTTTCAACATAGTATCTAATAAGTATCACTGCTGCATTTATCCACCCTTTTCCCCACCATTTATGTGCTCTCCCTCACTCTCCCCCAAACAGATAAACTTACATATAAGACAAAAGGTACAGGAAAAAAAACAGCTACAAAGGAAAAAATCCCCTTTATTGGCATTTGTTGGAGTGCATTTAGATAAATATCATTTTATATGATCTTATGTACATGGCTATTATGTCTTTGTGATCCTCTCCTAAGAATATCTGCCTTTGGTCTCACCCTGTGATTATCTAGAGTCCTGGGTAATTTATCATGTCCAAGTGTATTTTTTGTCTTTTGCCATCCAACGGGTTTACTTGTAGATTTATAGGCCCATTTTAGTTACAACAAATGAGGGAGACCATGCAATCTGTTTCTTTGGGTGTGGCTTTCTTCACTTAATGCAATTTTTTCCAAGTCTTTCCATTTCCTTACAAATGGGGCAATGCCATTTTTTCTGATGGAAGCATAGGATTCCATTATATATTATATATATACATATATTATATATATATTATATATATACAGTTATATAATGGAATTATATATTTCTTGATCCATTTCTCCACTGAGGGGCATCTGGGTTGATTTCTTTTATGGTCAGAGATGTTGAACATTTCTTCATGTGTCTATTGGCCATACTTCTTCTGAGAAGTCTCTCTAAGTCTTTAGCACATTTATTAATTAGGTTGTTTCTTGGAGGTTTTTTGGGAGGGGTTAATTTTTTTGAGCTCTAAGTATATTTTAGATATGAGGCCTTTGTCTGATGCATTGCTGGTAGAAAACTCTCATTCTGTGGGCTTTCTCTTTATGTTGCTAGCTATGTCCTTTGCCATGCAGAAGCTCTTTAGTTTGATGCAATCCCATTTATCCAGTCTATATTATTTTTTAAAATTTGTCGTGATTCTGAGTTGTCATGTCGAAAAAGAGCTTTACAACGTTGATGCGGGGGGGGGGGGGGGTTGGGGGGGAGGCTGGAAAGGGATGTGAAGGGTAAACAAAGGAGGAGGCTGCAATGCTTGATAAGAAATGTACTCATTATCTTGCCCATGTAATTGTAACCCCTCTGTACAGTATGTTCACAAAATAAAATAAAATAAAATAAAATGAAAAAAAATTGTTGTGATTCTGGATCTTTAGTTAGGAAGTTTCAACGCATGCCTAGGAGCACTAGTATTTCCCTTACCTCCCTGTAATATTTTCATGGTATCTGGCCCTACATTGAGGGCTTTGATCCATTTAGAATTGATTCTGGTGCAGGGTGATATATAAGGGTCTAGGTTCAGTTTTCTGTATGTTTATGGCAGATTTTGACAGTACCGTTTGTTGAAGAGACTGTCTTTCTTCCAACCTATGTTTTTGGCTCCCTTATCAAATATTAGGTGGCTATAGGTTTGTGGGTTCATTTCTGGGTCTTCTGTTCTGTTGGTCCTCAGATCTATTTTTGTGCCAGTACCAAGCTGTTTTTATAACTACAGTTTTATAATAGAGTTTGAAGTTTGGTATTGATATTCTTCCAATATTGTTCTTTCTGCTAAGGATTGTTTTTGCTATTTGGGGTCTTTTAGTATTCCATATGAACTTTTGGATTTTTTTATATTATCTGAAGAATGTGGTTGATGGTATTGCTTTGAGTTTGTAAGTATCTTTGAGTAGTATTGCCATTTTCACAATGTTAATCCTTCCCATGCAGGAGCATGGAAGGTTTTTTTCCATTTCCTTAAATCTTATTTACTTTCTTTTTTTCAGATTTTTAAAGTTTTCATCATAGAGGTCCTTCCCATCTTTGCTTAAGTTATTTCCCAGGTATTTTATTTTAATTTTTACAGTATACAATTTCTCTGTGGTTTGTTCATTCATTCATTTCTATGTATGTATGAGGATACGTTTATGTATATGTATATATGAATGGATGTTTAAATGTGCATACAAAAACAATCGGTACCAGAATGCAAATGATCTTTTCTTTTATGAATTTAACAGTCTAGTAGGAGGAAATAAAAAGGCAGGAAAATGGGCAAATTGGGAAAGAGCAATTACAGCCATGATTGACCTGCTCTTTAGGTTGTGTAATTGGAAGTAGATCTCTCATAGGCAGGGAGCAGAGTTCCTAATGAATCTAAAAGTATCAAGGAAAGCACCAGTGGCAAAATGAATGTGTATTCTTAGATAGCAGTATTAGATTCTAATGAATGTAGATGGGAGAAAGGGAAAGACATAGAGGGAGAAGAGCAGATCCTGAGCTTTCTTCTCACAGAATAATTTCCAGGACCTTTGTGGAGGTTTCCTTCTATTCTGAGTGTAGAAGGCCTTAGCCTAGTGGCACTCCCTGACCAGGAAGCCCAACCTGTACTAGCCTGCAGAAAGCATCCTAGAGGAGCTCCACTCTTCTCTGGAAAAATGGATATGGTTTTCCATTCATTCTTACATTTATTGTCCTTGAAATTCTTTTAGTAAAATATAATTTTATAGTTATTATTTAGGCATTTCACAGAAGGGTTACAATTCTATAAGTCAGAAAATGAGTACAGTTCTTTTTGGATAATGTCATTCCTTCCTTTGCTTTCCTCTCCTGTCCTTGCCCACAAGTTGCAGAGTTCATTTTGTGACATAGTGTATGCTGAATAACACGTCTGCGTTTGTTCATCCTTCCTCCCTCTATTTCTGTGGACACCGTTTTGCATCTCCTGCACAAAAAAAGACAAAAAACAACCCACCAACAATATGTTTCCATTTCCTGGAATTCATTTTGATAAATAGTATTTTAGATGTTCAGAGGAGTTATACTTTTGTGTTCCTCCCCTAAGTGGCTTCTCCTTTAGTCTGACTGTGTATGTGTGGATGTGTAGTGTCCTGTATAAATAATCATGTCCAGTTGTATTTTCGATCTAGTTTCTATATATGAAAGAAAATATGCACCATTTGTCTGTCTGAGCAAGAGCCACCAGGGCCCTCTTTCTTAAAAGTTCCACTATTCCCAATCTTTCCATTTCATTGATCAAACCTTTAGCCTTTAGAGGTAATTCAAGTTTCAAATGATATTGAATGGTAAGCCCCCCAACACAAACATGTCTGGAGAAGTTGGCAGTGGAGCAGTCATGGTTGACTCAGATCAGAAAAATTCATCCCCTGGGATGGATCATGCCTTCACCCCAATTAAACCTAAGGTATCATTTACAAGAAAAAGGAGGAAAATACACATCATTAGAATAAGTAATGGTGTGTATCACCCCCTAGTTCATTTTCTCAGTCATGTTTTTTTTTTTTTTTGTTACTGGGAACCACAGTGAATGTGTGGTCAGACTGTTTCCTGAAAACTTACCAGGATCACTGTTTTCAGTTGCCATCCATTGTGACTTGGAGCTCATTTTAAGTGGGGAAATGTTACTATATTGTTTCAGTCTTTTCAAGGTCAATACTTCCTCCTTCCTTTTACTCCTACTAAGAAACAACAAACTTACCTCATTCACTACCCAGCTTTTAAGCTTGGTTCTCAAATCTTTTGATAATTATAGAGTCAACAGTTTCCTACTTTACATACTGGCATGCAAGTGCACATGTGCACGTGCACGTGCATACAGACAGACAGACACACAGAGCATACATCGTGGGACTGATAATAGTGGAGCTTCTGGGATATTGGTAATAATGACTAGTTGAGCTAACAATGTGCTTTTTGTGTTTAAAATGAAAAGCAAAAGGGGTCTCTGAATTAAACATTATAGATCCAGACATAATGCATGATGAAAAAAATTAAAGTTATGATCACATTTCTATCCAGCAGAGAGAGAAAACAACTTTCCAGCATGTGTGGCAGGTAAGCAGACTCTACAGAGCCACTTTTAGTTTCAGTCTTATGATGCGGTTTTCTTGCCCCAGAACTCCTCATTCTCCTATCCCCACCCCACCAGCAGTGGACTGACTTATGGCTAATTGGTTTGTAGTCCTGTTTGCAGGGGTGAAGGTTGGAGGTAGTTGAGGGGAGGAGAGGGCCAGGTAGGGAGGGGATACTGAGGACACACTTTCTCATAATTTTGGAGGAGCCTCCCCTTCACTAGAGCCAATCTCAAATTGTGCATTAAGAGAGAGGCCATCTGTTTGTGCTGCGCACAGCTGTTGCAAAGCTTTTGCTGACTGAGTGCTTGCATTACCTTTCCAGAGGCTCAAGAAAGGCCTTTTGGGGGGGGGGATAATGATGGAAATGATGGTTCTGATCAAGAAGCACTAGATACATAAATGGGCACATTAGATTGTAGCTGATCTATCTGAAGTCTGAAAGCAAATAAAAGCCTTCCCAAGATCAAGGGAGGTTGCTAATCTTTTTTATCCCACTTTTATTTTTTTCTGACAATATAGAACTTAAAAGACACAAGTTTATTTTGTGACCATCTTTTTCCTTTGTTAAAATTTTTACTTTTTAAATTGTGGTTACAAAGATCACACACAGAGGGGCTACAGTTCTATCACTCAGGAATGAGTACCTTTCTTTCTGTAATCCCTCTTTTAAAAATAATTTATTGTTATTGTTAAGGTGTTGTACAGAGGGGCTACCATTTATCACTCTTTTTTATTAGCATATACTAATTGTCCAAAGGGGTTTTGTTGCAATATCTCCACATAGGAATGTAATGTACCTGGATCAAATTCTTCCCCTCTCTGCTCTTTCTTACAATTGTTGATCTTGACCTTTGTCATATTGTGATTTCTCTCTTTTTTGAGGGTAGCCATGTTGAACTCAACCAAAGGCATTTGGTATAACAAGTCTTTCCTTTATTGTTCTGTATAGAGGATAAAGCATTTTGTTGGCCTTTAATGGAAGTTTGCAATTATATTCCAAGTGTTCAGAATGGCCACATAAATGATGCTGTCCTGAGAGGAGGAGAGGCAGTTTGATTGAGTTGTTCTCTTCAGTCAGTTCTGGGGCTGTTGGTTAAGATTAGTGGAAAACCTCAGAAGAAGCTGGGCCAGGACACTTAGGGCAGAAGCACATTCATCTAAATTGAAATCTGTGGTGAGCTGTCAGCCTTGTACTCAATGACAAAGACCCACACTCTAGTCTGAAAGTAGAAATAGGAGAAGGATTTGGGAGAATTCTCCAGGTGATAAGCACTCAGGACAAGTGCTAGGAATATAGCTCAGTGCACTTAAAGGCTATCCTGACATATGCAAGGCCCATGGCTGATCCTCATCACGGAAGAAAGAAGGAAAAGAGAAGCTTTCAGTATTTATACTTTAACCAAGTTGCATGCAAGTGAGGAAAATGCAAATTCAGTTTTTTTTCTTTTTGCAGAAAAGCTTTGATTGTCATTATGTCTTTTATTCAGTTAATAGGACCATTATGAAACATGAAACTTAAACATCACTTTTGGCTGCAGGTAATTTTAAATGGAAATGAAATTGGAGCCGATTCTTTCTTTTCTTTAATATGCTTATAGGTTTAAGAGGCTTTAATTTATTTCATGGAAAATAATTGAGACAAAATATTTTAAGTGATTGGAGCCAATAGTTCTTTCTGTATTGATTCAGCTTTGTTTTAGATGATGTAGGTAAGGGAGAGCCATCCTAGCTTCAGATAGTTAAAAGATGGTGGGCAGAGTATGGCTCTTTTTTTCTAAGTGAATGGAGAATCTATCATTAGAAGAAGAGTGTTCACTTCTGAATTCTTGGCATTCGGGACAGGCTCTTACACATGCTAGAACATACATGTACATCAGTAAGTCTAGTGTTCTTATTATATTAAAAATAATTAAAAATCTTCAAATCATTTTGGATTCACAGGAGAAGGCTAGTATAGAAACATCTTATATAGCCTTCTTCAGCTCTTCTTAATGCTCATCTGACAAACAGTCACAAGTTAAAATTGGGACGTGTGATCTGAACTACAGACTTCATTCAGCTTTTCCCAGTTTTTCGACTGAGAAGCCCTGTCAGCCCCTGGATCTCAGCCAGGATTCCACACACAGCATTTCCTCATCACTTCTCCCTCATCAACTCTGTGCAATGGCTAGTTCTCAGATATTCTTTGTTTCCCACGGTCTTCACCATTTTAAGGAGTAGAGGGTTTGAGGAGTAGAGGGTTTGAGGAGTAGAGGTCAGGTATTCTGCTGAGTGCTGCTCAATTAGGTTGGTGTTTTTTTTTTTTCTCACAATGGTCATTCTCTCACAATGAGTCTGCAGGTATTCCATTGCGGGGAGGATCAAGGAAAGGCAATGGCATTTAATCATGTCCTACTAGGGGTACCTGGTGTTGACATGACCTTGCACTCATACCAGCACCCAGAGAGAGAGAGAGACAGAGAGAGAGACAGAGACAGAGAGAGATGACAGAGAGAGAGAGAGAGAGAGAGACAGAGAGAGAGAGAGAGTCCTTTTGAAGCTACATGAACCCAAGGAGGGACTTCCCAACATGTTCTGTCAGCTCTGTTGTTATTTCTCCAGAGCTCTAGTCACAACTGGGGATTGCTATTGTACTGCTGTTTCTCTAACTAGATGGTAAACTCTCTGAGGGAAGAATCATGTTTATTTTTCCCACCCTTTTGTCCCCAGCACCTAGACAGTTCCCAACACTCAACAATGTTGATTTAATAAAGAATGCACTATAGTTTTCTTAGTATAACTATTACAATAATCTATAGTACTTATTTGTCATCTGGTGGAAATCTGAGAAATGTATGTCATGTTACCATTTTTCGCTTCAAACTTTTTAGCCATAGCATTGAAATAACTTGAAATGCAACATCAAGAAACACACAAAGGCTGGACACCAGTGGCACATGCCTGTAATCCTAGCTACTCAGGAGACTGAAATCTGAGGATCATGGTTCAAAGCCAGCCAAGGGCAAGAAAGTCCATGAGACTCTTATCTCCAATAAACTACTCAGAAAAAGCTGGAAGTGGTGCTATAGCTTTGAGTGCTGAGAGGCTTGGGAATAGCATCCAAACCCTGAGTTCAAGCCCCAGGACTAGCAGAAAAAAAAAAGAAAAAGAAAAAAGAAAGAAACACACAAAGAAAACCCCTGGAGTTAGTGACTATCAATTCCTCCTGCTCAGTTTTCATCTTTTTACCTTGTAAAAACCCTGGAATGGCAGAAGAGCAGAATCTTTCCCTGGAGGAGCCCTGATAAGCTGATCTAGTTCTCTATGGCCTTTGTGTTCCTGGCTCAGCTTCCTTGTAATTCCTGGTAGGGTAAGGGTAACCTTAACCTTCCCCCTGGGCTGGTATAGGAGATTGGGTCTAGCCAACTTTCAGAGGCAAGATTGTCTGGGGCTTTGTGGGACCAGGGTGTTGTGGTAGAAGTTGTGATTTTAAACCTTTCTCCACTTGATTATCTTACTTCTATTCCATGGGATTTCCTGAAATGAGCTTTTGCAAGTGTGGTTTCCAGAATCATTTTCAGCTGACCTTCGTGTGGGTAGCCACTTTCACAGGAAGCCTTCAGCCACATGTATTTATGTCTGTCATGGAATCTCAGGAAGCTTAGGTGTTTCCTGTGAGGGGGATTCATCCATGACATGAGAGTCAACGTGTGAATGCTGGATGGGGCTTGGTCACATCTGTCTTTTGCGCTTTATGTTGTTACTGCTCTGCCTGTTGTGGCCACCAATAAGACCATTTTCCAGATCATTTTTTTTCCCTATCAAACTGACTTGAGTTAGAACCTCCATTTATTGTCAGGATACTGAGTGTCGTAGGATGCATGGGTAGGGACTGACCTGCATGTTTGGAGATCTTAGAGGCTGAGAACCTGCCTGTGGGTTCTTTCTCTTGTCCCTGTTTCCTTCTCTTTCATCTCTGTAGGTAGCATTCTGCCTTTCATGTGAACTTCAGGTCTAGGATGGAGTGGGAGCCTGCCTTTCTACATGGCATCATGAAATGATAAACATGACGATAAAAGCCAAAGATTAGTCAGGCACTGATGGCTGAGATCTGAAACTTATGATTTGAAGCCAGCCTGGGCAGAAAAGTCTGTGAGATTCTTATCTACAATTTACCAGCACAAAACTGCAAGTGGAGGTGTGGCTCCAGCAGTAGAGTTTAGGCTCAGCTGGAAGAAGAAAAGCCAACTTAAGCCTTGAGTTTAAGCTCCAGTTCTGCCATAATCACCCACAGAAAAAGGCAAAAGCTGAGGACAAGCCTAGTTGTTTCTTTTTGTTGGCCCCAGGGCTTGAACTCAGGGTCTGGCACTGTCCCTGAACTTCTTTGCTCAGGGCTAGGGTTCTACCACTTGAGCCACAGATCCACTTCCAGCTTTTTGGTGGCTAATCAGAGATAAGAACCTCATAAACTTTCCTGCCCTAGCTGGCTTCTAATTGCTATCTTCAGATCTGCCTTCGATCCCTGAGTACTTAGGCTTATAGGCATGAGAGCCACCATCACTTGGCTTCAAGTTCAGCTTTTTAAGTCCACATGAGTCTTGGACTGCTCATGCGGCACTTCCTGTAATGAGATGCAAATATATCCTTTTGTGTTTAGGCCACCACAAAGTCTATGTGTGTGCCACATATTTGTGACTGTCTCCTTGCTGATATAGGAGCCTGTGGGAATTGGATCCATGTAGCAGTCTTGCCTGAATTGTACTGGGGATAGCTGTGCTAGGCCTCCTCTGGCTGCATACTTTGGGTGGATTGTGCTCATTCTGATTAGATTTGCTTATATGGTTTGACCAGAGTTACCCTTTTCTCTGTGAGGGTCCAAGTGCAATCTGGTCTCTGTTTGAGTGTGTGCATGAATGTGTCTGTGTGTGAGTTGGGGACAGTCTGCCTCCCTGAGACTTGTTTTCTTGTTTTTGTTTTTAAATTTTATTTTCTTGTGAAGATGCTGTACAGAGGGGTTACAGTTACATCAGTGAGGTGTTAAGGTAGTGAGTACATTTCTTGTCGATCCTGAGACTTTTTGCCTAGTCTAGTTGCAGTAAGAAGCGGTACTCCCCAGGGAACAAGGTTTGTCCTGCCCAGCTGGCCGCACACGTGTCAAGCTGAGTGAACCATATATTGTGTAGGAGAAGTACTGGGGAGAGGGTGCTGGGTTAACTATCCATCGTTCTCTATATACCACCTGTTAAATGCAAATTACATCACCTCACCTTGATGGTAGGAGGTGTCATTTCTTGCATAGACAACTGTGAATGCCTAATTGCTGGTAGTCAATGATTTTCTGCTTCCTAACTTGTCTTTTCCCCACTATTATTAGAGGGTCTCTCTCTCTCTCTTTTTAGAGGACTTTGGTAGAGGAAAAACTCCTATTCTCTGGCATGGATCTGCTTACCTCATACATGACTGGGCCTCATGCCATGACTGGGCACAGGTGGCTCACCCCTGTAGTTCTATCTACTCAGGAGGCTGAGATCTGAGAATCCTGGTTTAAGACCAACCTGGGCAGACAAGACCAGGAGACTCTTATTTCTAATTAACTATCAAAAAGCCAGAAATGGAGATGGGGCTCAAGTGATAGAATGCCAGCCTTGAACAAAAAACCCCCCAAAACTAAGCAAAGTCATGAGACCTTGAGTGCAAGCCCCAGTACCAGCACACACACAAAGGTAGGACTATGTCCACAAATATATTCCAGCTGGTAAACTGAATCAGAGCCTGCCTTCCCCACCCAGGTGTGGCCAGTTTATGCTTTCTTTTTCTCGGAAGCACTCTGTAGGACTGTCAGGACCACTTGTCACCTCCCCAGTGGGCAGAGGGCCCAGAGAAACCCAGCCTATGTTAATCCCAAACCCTTGCACTTTAGCTCAGTTTAATAAAAACAAGGTGATGGGAACAAGCCCGACCCCTAGTCAAGAAATGGTCATGCTTTCCCTTTTCTCTTGTCTTGTAGGAGATTTTATCTCTGAAGAATACCACAGGGCAGAGAGTCTAAGACAGGATTAAAATGTCTTGAATCCTCTAGTCAAACAGCACTTAACACTCCAAAGCCCATTAAAGCCCCAAAACTTATTAAGAAAAAAAGATATCTTGTTATCCCTTTTAGTCTCTCTCTAGAACAGGGGCTACATATCCAGGAATCTAGGGGCTACATATCCAGGAATCTAGCCTTTGCAAGCCAGGCAGGTCATATAATAAGCAAAGCAGATGGGGGTAATCACATAACTTCTCACTGTCTCTTGCCTGCCCCTCTATGTAACAAAATGGTTATAGAGAAACATTTCCTTATATAACAATGCAAATAAGGTCAAGCCAAATCATAAATGGGCTATAAGCCAACTATTATAGGGAATGGTTATGTGGCAGGCTGGAGAATATGTGTGTAGTAAGTGACTCTATATTCAGCTTCTATTGGCTGAGATGGGTCTTTGAAAACTTTTGCCCTGGTTGACCATGAACTTTGATCATATTGGTCGCCATCTTCTGAGTGGTTAGGATTACAGGTGAGAACTACCACAACAGGCATTAATAGTTCTTTTTTTTTTTTTTTTTTGTCCATTTGAACTCTGGGCCTGGGCGCTGTCCCTGAGCTCTTCAGCTCAAGGCTAGTGCTCTATCACTCGAGCCACAGTGCCACTTCTGGTTTTTGGATGGTTTATAAGAGACAGGAGTCTCATGTGCTTTTCCTACCTGGGTTGGCTTTAGCTGTGATCCTCAGAGCTCAGCCTTTTGAGCTAGGATTGCAGCCTAGAGCCACCAGTGCCCAGCAATAGTTCATTCTTAAAATTCCATGCCACAAGAGCTGAGGGTGTAGCTCAATAGTCCCTAGGTCCTGGGTTTTACTTTTAGTTCTGCAAAAACAACAAAAATCCATTCCGCAGTCATCTTCTGCTTTGAGATGTTCACAATTTTCCTGTCATCTCCTGACCAGGTAAAAATTTCGTCTCTTTTTTTTTTTCTCCTGCTCATTTAGAGCAAGATGCACAATCTTCCTACCAAACTCACCAGAATCTTTTGTAATTCCTGGTTGTATGCCCATCGCCTCTGCTCATCACTGAGGCTGTGTCCCTGTCTTACCAGCACCAAGCACAGTGTTTGGTCCTGGGTTCAGGTTCATGAACTACTGTCTGGACAAAAATCACTAAGGATGTCATACACTAAGGATGTCATTTTTTTTTCAAGAGTCCTTCATAGTTTGCTTCATTGAAATACTGTGTAAGGTTGACATCATTCGTAATTTCAGGGATGTACGTTTTCAATAGCCTAAGCCCTAACTACCAAAACTTGACATACTTCCATATTGCTGACCTCCCAGACCAGTACTATTCTTTTCCAAAGAAGGATATCTGAAGTGACAGTCTTCCTCCTTAGCTAATGCATTAACATTTAATGCACTAGCTTCAATCGTTGTTCAGGGCTTCTCTAATCAGGCAGGGGTGAGAAAGGGAGGGATGATCTGGGGTTTGCCTTTTACTTTTTCTAGTGCAATGTCAGGATTAATAGGAACCTTAAAACAAGGATGAGCACATACACGGTATCCATTGACAAAGCAGTAAAGAATGGTAGCTGTGCAATTCCATTTGTATTTCAGCTTACTATTCTAAGTACACTTTCAACCCCTCCCTCTGGCCACCCCTGCCACTTGACATTTTTCTCATTTGACAGCCTGGAGAAAGAGATTTTGTAAATGTCTCTCTTGGGGGGTTAGTTTGAAGAGAAAAGGAAAGTGTGCTGAGTGCGATGGCTAAATTATAAATTTAGACAAGCCTGTAATTTAAATCAACCCCAAATAATAATAGGCTGAAAGCTTGTCAGGCTGAGCTGGGCCTGGCTTGTTTTACATAGATTATGATGATGGAACCACAAAGCCCAACACTTTAAGTGCTTTTACCCATTAGCTTCATCAAGTGATTGCAGGTTCAGAGGCATTAGTAACAACGAAGTTTGACACCTTGGGAAGGAGAAGTAGATCTTTCCCCCTTACAGATCTAGCCGGAAAGAAAAGTGCCTTGGTGAATGGACTGTGGGCGGGTGGATGTGCACAGCTCAGAGAGCCGAAGTGAGAAGGATCCATGCCAGCGTTTCTTTGAAGACAGGTCTTTCATTTCCATTTGCTTTTCTTGGTTCATTCAGTGAACAGTGGCATCTCAGTGAGCTCAATGCTGTCACTTCAGCATGGATATTCTTCAGAAAAGAGCTCTTTCTTGGAAATGTAAATTAAAAAAAAGCAAACAAGCTGGTGCCAGTGGCTCAGGCTTGTAATCCTAGCTACTCAGGAGTCTGAGATCTGAGGATCACTCTTCAAAGCCAGCTTAGGCAGGAAACTCTGTGAGACTCTTATCTCCAATAAATCATCAGAAAACAGGAAGTAGTGCTCATGTGGCTCAAGTGGTAGAGTGCTAACCTTGAGCTGAAGAGCTCAGGGACAGCGCCCAGGGCCAGAGTTCCAGTCCTATGGCTGACAAAAACAAACAAACAAAACCTAGTTCTGAGAGTTAAGGAAACAAATAGGAAGAAATCATCTTCCCATCTTGAGTTTAGGGAGTAGGGAGATCATGGAACCTTCCTTAATCTGAAGCCAAGAATTTCTTCTCCCATTTCAGTCATTTATTGTGGAAAAGTTTGTGTTCTTGGCAGATAGTCCTTTTTGGAAGGCTCAATTTCCTCTGGTTGGAAGTATTTATTAGTGTCTCTGGAATGAACAGCATGGGAATCTCCTGTCAATTTGTAGTGCCAGATTACATGTTGTTGTATGGAAACTCAGTCACAAGAAAACAGAGAAGTCACATTATTGGAGAGCTGGCATCTGCCGAGGGATTCCTGTCTCAAAGACTTGTAGCCCTGAATGGAGCTAGCACATAGCTTTTATTTATTTTAACCATGCCCTCAGCCCTTTTATTTATTTTTTTTAACTGTATTTTTTTTGTCTTTTCTTTTTTGGTACTGGGGATCGAACCCAGGATGTTTCACTTGCTAGGCAAGCACTTTGCCACTGAGCTACATCCCAGCCCCCTTTTATTTATTTTTAAATATGTTTTAAAATGTAAAAATACTGTACAGAGGGGTTACTGTAACATGAGTACATGAGCAAGGTAATGAGTATATGTCCTATCAAGCATTGTTACCTCCTTGTTTTCCCCCTACCATTGCTTCCCTCCCATCTCCACAACTACATTCCCACCCTCCCCTTTCACTACACCACCCCCAAATTGTAAAGTTCGTTTTTTCAACATAGTGTCTTGTACATCTAATTGTTACAATGGGTCAACCTGTATCCCTATTTAAGCATTTTGTTTTTTCCTTTCCTCTCCCCAAATTAGAGAAGTGTATATACAAGATGCAGGCTACCAACATCAAATACAGTGAAAACAGGGGTTATACCACGGAGAAGGAACATACGAAGAAACAAAAAAAATCACATGGTACATTATAAATACATTAGAAACAATAGCAAGAAAGAAAGAAAAAAAACTTGTGTCCCTATCTTGGGGTTCATTTCACTTAACATCATTTTATCTGGTCAGATGTACATAGCTTTTGACCTTTTCTGCTTGTCCCAGACATATACTAGTTATTGCAAATAAGGGAAACCATGGGACCTATGTTTCTTTGGGCCTGGCTTACTTCACTTAATATAATTTTTTTCCAAGCCTTTCCATTTCCTAACAAATGGGGCAATGTCATTCTTTCTGATGGAGGCATAGAATTCCATTGTGTATATACATATCACATTTTCTTGATCCAGTCATCTACTGAGGGGCATCTGGGTTGGTTCCATATCTTAGCTATAGTAAATAATGCTGCAATAAACATAGTTGTGCTGGTAGCTTTAGTGTGGTCTTTTTGTGATCATTTGGGTAAATGCCCATAAGTGGGATTGCTGGGTCATAGGGGAGCTCTATGTGGAGTCTTTTGAGGAACCTCCATACTCCTTTCCAAAGTGGTTGAACAAGTTTACACTCCCACCAACAATGCAGTAAGGTTCCCTTCTGTCCACATCCCCTCCAGCATCTGTTGTTATTAGAGTTCTTGATTTTTGCCATTCTAACTGGGGTGAGGTGGTATCTCAATGTTGTTTTGATTTGCATTTCTTTTATGGCTAGGGAGATTGAGCATTTCTTCATGTGTATTGGCTATTCTTCTTTCCTCTTCAGAGAAGTTTCTCTTTAAGTCTTTAGCCCACTTATTCATTGGGCAGTTGTTTCTTTGGAGATTTGTTGTTGGGGGATTTAATTTTTTGAGTTCCAAGTATATTTTAGATATGAGACCCTTGTCCATTGTATGGCTAGTGAAGATCTTCTCCCAATCCGTGGGCTTTCTATTGATTTTGCTAGCTATGTCCTTTGCCATGCAGAAGGTCTGCAATTTCATGCAATCCCATTTGTCCAACGTTTCTTTGATTTCCAACAGAAAATATTTCTAAAGCCCACAAATAGACGACTTCAAATATTTGCAAAATTCATTCTTATGGTACTCATATAATCTTTGTACTTGAAATGATAATTTGCACAGATGAAAAATTAAGAGCTTTTTTTTAAAATGACAAATACAATAGTCCATACTTCAGCCCTTGCTAGAGATATTTAATAAGAAAACGGGGCTGTTTTTTTCTCAGGAAAGTGTCACGCTCCTCTTTACTGTCTGTGTCTTCAGTGTGCTCTCTGTGTGTTCTTCCTCTACACATGTCTGTGCCATGGCTTTCTTCTGCTCTTCATGGGGACTGGCTATCGCTGGTGCCTTGCCTCCTTTTCCTTAAAACCACCCGGACTTCTGCTGCGGCTCCTCCTCCATCTTCTCTCCTCCCTGCTGCGGCTTCTGATGAGCCCCCCATTTCTTTCAGATCCTCTCTTCTCTGGACTGTGATGCCGGCATCTGGACTTTTTGTTAGAATCATAATGGCTCCATTTGCTATTCTCTTCAGAACTCTCTTGTTTTAAGAACCTAGGTTTTTCCTTGGTACTTTCTTTGTTATGACTGCTAGAAAGTTCTTCATAAAGTTTTCTCTTCTTAGATTTGTCCTCTTCAGAGTCATTGGTGCTATTTCCTATATACTTGTTTTTCTTTTTTTTTCTTCTTTTCTATTTGCTTTTCTTTACTGTCACTCTCGCTGCTGCTTTCAGAAGTCTCAGTAGAGGAAGAGGAGGAGGAAGAGAGGAAAATTTATTTTTATTATTTTGTGCTTGCTCCTCGTCTTTTGTAACTTCTTCTTTCTTCTATCCTTCTTTTTCTTCTTCTTTTTCTTTTGATGTATATCCAATTTCCTGAGAAGTTTCTGTTTTTGTTTAGTTGTTAGTGACTTTAAGAATTCCACTATTGGATCTTCTTCACCCTCACTTGCAACATATTCCTGTGATGGATCATTTGCGGTCAAGTTTCTCCCCAGTACATTTCTTTTCAGTGCAAATCCCCTGTTTCTCATCTCAGCTATTAGCTCGGAGGGGTGCATCGATGGCCTGAGCCATCAGTAGGAACTGAACTTGCATTAATTCCAGAAAGACTGAACAAAGGACACTCTCGATCTGTGTTGACATGACCCCATTTGTGGCACTTAATGCCCCTCACATTTCGAACCTGAATGCCAAAGGGCTGATCTCTGATGGTCATGTCATCTTTGGCATATTTTTCTCATGGTGCTCCTTTCTGCCATTCAAATTTGTATTCTGTCTCTCCTTCTGTTTCTTCTTTCTATTTGTTTTCTTTTTTAGCTCCTGGTGGAGGCTCATACATGAAGTTAAGGCTGTTCTTTACATGTTCATCGCCCATAAGCAATCTGTTATCATATGATTCTTGTTCTTTAGGGTATTGTTGCATTAATTCTTCTTGTTTCTTTTTATCATAGGATATTTTCTGTTATGCCATCCATACCTTCTTGATGTTGGATTTGGAGGCGGGGTGGAAGTGCTTTTGGCACATGAAGTTAGCGAAGGACTTCCCCATCTTGAAGTCCGAGTGAGGAAAGCCAGCTGCCGGAGGAGAGCGACATAAACCTGAGTCTTAATTGTGTAACAAGGAGAACTTCTGATTATACACCATCAGAACTGGTTCAGTTGTACAACTGTCATTACCCCATGCCAATGCCAGTCATTGAGGACCATCCAAGGTACCTTGGGGAACTCTAGATCCCCCAAACAGAAACAAAGCAAAAGGCTTGTCCAAGATCACATTAGTAACTAATATAAATTTATAACATAAATTTATATTTATAATATAAATTTTCACCACCCTCCCTTTTAAAGCAGTGATTTCACTGCTAAACGCAAATGCTATTATGACAAAATATTTCCAGCTGTCTAATTTCACAAGGTGACTCAGGAGTTGAGTTCTTTCCCCAAGTGATGTCTCCATAGAGACAGAGCTGCTGCAGGATGGGCTGGACAGCTAACTCTCCTTTTGAAACCCCACCCCTCCTTATTTTCTTTAAGCAGAATCAATGATTCCTTGCCAGTGTTTGGCAGTGGTTGCTTCTGCAACCAAACTTACCTGATATTGTAAGGTGAGAAATCAGAGAAGCCACATTTTGAAGGATCAAATCTTGGAGTCTTTATTAAAAGGCTGGCAACTGCATGGTGGACTCCTGTCTCAAAGACCAGCAGCCAGCAAATAAATATACACTTAACACTGTTAGGAAACTGTGCCATGAAGGCTAGAGAAGAAAGAAAGAACAAAAATAATACCAACAAACCAATTCAAATCCAGCTCCAGTGGAGAGCTGAATTGGGACTCCATATTGACCAGAGAAGAGCCAGGAGACCCGAGACAAGACACCAACACAAAGACATGTAGTATGTTATAATGTCACCTGAGCCAGTCCGGGCCTAAGTAGGGTCAAGTCAGGGAGCAGGATCACAGGAAACTCCCAGTCCCTGCTACTGGACTGACAGGTTTAATAACCTGTCAGCCCCTGCCTTCAGGGATTCAGACATACCCCTCAACTGGGAGGTGGTGGCTTCACCTTCCCCCATAGTGAAGACAAGACTCTAGACCTTACCATCTACCATGTGGCCAAGATGGTGCCAGCCAGACCTGATTACCCTATTTCACTGCCAGAGTGAAATAGAAAAGCAAATAAAATATTTTATCATGCATTGTCTTTGCAATATGTCTGTTGAGTTGGGTGCTGGTGTCTCATGCTTGTTATCCAATTCAGAAGGCTGAGATTCTGAGGGTCTTAGTTTTAAGCCAGTCTGAACAGAAAGGCCCATGAGAGTCTACTTCAGTTAACCAGCACAAACAACACACCTGAGGTGTGACTCAAGTAGTACAGCATCAACCCTGAGCCAGAAGGCTGATAGAGTGTGTGGCTTTGAATTCAAGACATAGGAACAGCATGCACATGAAAAGCCTAAGTCAAAGCCCAACAAAATAAGTACTAGGAAATGAGTACTTGCAAGAGGGGAGGGGAGGGCCAAAAGGAGAAGGGCAGGAGAATGAAGGGGAAAGTGGGGGGAATGCAGGCAAGAATTCATTGTATATACCATAGCATTGAGAAATATAAGGGAAGGGGTAGATCAAAGGAAAGTGAAATGTTGAAGTGATGACACAGATCAAGATGCATTGTACACAAAAATTGCTTTGTTAAATTGCAAAAAATTCAATGTATAATCTAAAATTAAGATAAATAAGGGAAGGGCTGGTTGGGAGGGGTGGATAAGCATGTTGAAAGGGGAAACATTGATCAAGATGCACTGTCTTCATAAACTGCTTTGGTGAATGGCAATTCCTTCGTACAACTACTTAAAGATTTAAAAAGAAAACAACAAATCTGTCTGTGGTAGGAACTGGGACATATTCATTCAAAACTAGATATGTTCATATTTTCTTATAAAGTTAAAACCATGCCTAGTCCTAGAAATTCACCTATGAGAAATGAAGTGTGTGTTCAACCAAAGTGGCTACATAGCCCATTTTTTATTTTCTGCTTCCTTGTTAAGACCTATGTAAGCCCATCCCCAAATCCAGTCCCTTGCACAATTTCTAAATCTGCCCATAGTTCTATGACCCTCTCTGGAAATAAACAGTCCTAGCCTGTTGATGATAAGTCTGGCCTATTACTTTTCCATTTTCCTAAACAAATAAACCACAGACACTCAGATTTGTGTTGTTCAAGTCCCCCGACTTATGCATAGCAGCTGCTATCACTACAACGTGGTGAAATTTGGCTCCCAATATAAAATTTTGTTTAATTGTGTGCTCATCAGAAACCTGTAACTTGCAAGCCATCAAAAAAAATTAAGACCCTAAAAATTAGTTTTGGTACTGGAAGAAGACAGACATGATAATGCATCTTTTGTGGCCATAATTGACAGATGCTATTTTGATAAGCCAGCATTTCAAGTAACCAGCCACTTGAGCAAAGTAGGGTCATATGGAAACCTCTACTTTGTCAAATTAGATGAGCTGAGTAATGCTTAAACATTGTTTTTTCCTTTTATCAGTCCTGCTTCTGTATTTACAGTCATAGAGGGTGTTAGACATACCTCTGCTATACTGTGTCTTTGCCTTTGAAAGCCAGGTTTGAAACATCATGAGTGCTGTGACTGGCAGGAACTGCAGAGGGCATTAGTCCTACTGTGAGTAGATGGGGTCAGTCAGTGGTCTTCTGAAAGTCAAGGGAGTTAAGGAAATCTGGGAATACAAACTGAGAACTGTGAACAAGCTCTAGCTAGGTCTGAGTCTAAATGTCTCAGCACCCTAAAGGGAATCTTGATGATGCCTATGTACCCTACTCTGCAGAGATAAGCTGTAGCATTCTAAAGAGAATGAGCTTTAAGAGATATTAAATAAGTGTCTCGATTCCTTATTTAATATTTGGCTATGGCTGGGCACCAGTGGTGCATGCCTGTAATCCTAGCTTCTCAGGAAGCTGAGATTTGAGGATCGCGGTTCAAAGCCAGCCTGGGCAGGAAAGTCTGTGAGACTCTTATCAATTAATCACAGAAAAAGTCAAAAGTGGAGCTGTGGCTCAAGTGGTGGAGAACTAACCTTGGGCAAAAAAAACAGCTCAGGTATAGTGCCTAGACCCAGAGTTCAAGCCCCAGGACCAACAATACATACGTGCATACATGCATACCTACATACCTACATATGTACATAAATTTGGTTATGTTTGTCACTGAACTCAAGTCATATATTTGGAGACTCTGGGGAATTCTGGAAAGCCTGGTTAGGGTATTTTCTTCTTCTGTTTGTTCCATAAAAGCATTCATTCATCTGTTTAGAAGTTTTATTTGGAACTGCAGGTGGATGTTGAAAACCAGACAACAACTTAATCACAGCATATGCAGAAGTTACTCTTTATGTATGGAAAATGAGTATTTTCAGTTGACCTGCTCCATAGGTAGCAAGGTGTAGAACCAAATATTTACCTGAAACTATATAATTGCCATCTAATTTTCTCTAAGTTCCAAAATGAAAAAAAAAAAATCAAACAGTATTGGTGGCACTGACTAGTAGAGAAAGAGGGAGTGATTGGAAAGGTTTAGCCCAGAGCAGTTCATTGCAAAACATGTGGGAAGATTTTGGAAGCCTAGCTGAGCTCTCCTTGCTGCAACTCATAGGCTACAGCAGGAGGGGATAAGTGAGGACAGGAGGGGACATTTTTATTTGAAAAAATTAGTGAAGATCCAGAATCACCAATAGTTTCTTAATACTTATAAAATGGAGTCATTGTGATGGTGGTTAAAGAATCTATTTTGTGAATTTAATGTCATTCTCATTTTTTTAGAAATAATTAAAGCTCAAAGCTAAAAGTTGAGAATGGGAGGAACATGGTTTGAGGCCAGGCCAAAAAACTCTCAAAAACTCCCTTTCCAACCCGTAGCTGCTTTCAATTGTATATGCCTGTCATCCTAGTTTTGTGAAAGTCTTGAGACTGGGAAGATTGTGGTTCCAGACCAGCCTGGATAAAAAATTCAGTGAGATTCTGTCTCAGTGGAAGAAGCTAGGGTATAGCGTCTTGAGTCTGTCATCTCAGCTATGGTAGGAAGCCCAAAACAGGTAGATCGGAGGTGGATGCCTGGGTAAGAAGCAAGACTATCTCAAAAATAATCATCAAAGGGCTAAAAGTGAGATTTAGGGTAGAACACCCCCAAGTAAGGCCCTGATTTCTAACTCCAGTGCAGAAAGAAAAAAAATTAGCAATTGCAATTTTAAAAAGTCATGTTATTATTACATTTTCTTTTTATTAATAATCAAAATAACATCTAAAGTTGGGTGCCAGTGGCCCATACCTGTAATTCTATGTACTCTAAAGGCTGAGCTCTGAGGATGACAGTTCAAAGCCAGCCTGAGCAGGAAAGTCCACGAGAATCTTATCACCAATTAGCCACCAAAAAGCTGAAAGTGGAACTGTAGTTAAAGTGGTAGAGTGCTAGCCTTGAGCAAAAAAGCCCAGGGCCAGTGTTGAGTTTAGTAAAAGCATATGGCAGAGTATCCATGATGCACAAAGTTGAACTATAAAATCAGGATTGGTATTGAGGACTTCTGTTGGAGGTTCGTCACCAGCTCAAATCCTTTCTTTCCCTCTGGTTGAGAGTCATGTGCCAAGGTTTGGTGTGGATACTCAGAACATAAGCACCATTTATCAGGGATATGAGCCACTTGGAATTCAGATCACCCAGTGCTCACCATGAGTTCTGCTATCATTCCCAAATAGTAATATCCACCAGAGAGGTTCAGTCAGTGGTCTGTGTCTCAAGACTATAGAAGGTGGATATGATGTTCAACTCACATGCTCTGAAGTATTCATTTTCTGATATGGTTCCCTACCAAAGAAGTTGCAATAACTTCTACATTTTCTCATCACTCCAGAAACTTTCTTGGTGCTTCCTGTGTCTCAGCTCTGTATTGAGCATTCACACCAGAGTTGACTGGTGTTCTCCACTTGGAAGAATCCATTCCTCTTAAAATACATTCCTGGAGAGCAGGAAAAAAATTTATTTGTACATTTTTATTGTAAAAAGATGACTGGGAAATCAATAAAAGATATTTAATGTAAGCATTTCAAGATAACTCAATAGACCACAGGAAGTACATTGTGTAAATTCTAAGTGTTACAGAGTTTGAGTCTCTATTTTTCTGCTGAGGTACCACTTATCTATAAAGGGCACACCTCAAGTTCGCATCTCTGGTTCCTTGATTTCGATTCAGATGGGAGCTAGCAGGTATGATCATGCTCTTCAGGCAGTCTGCCTAAAAACATCCGCTATATTGACTTCTCTTCCTAGAGATTTGTCTTTCTTAAATTTCATAGAAGCTCAATTCTGTAGTACGTCTTCCTTCCAGTTTGGCTTCTTTTGCTCAACAGTATCTTGAGATTCATCTGTGTTGTTGCAAATGTCAATGGTTCATTAATTTTCATTGTGATGCACAAGTGTATGGTTTACCATACCACAAACTATTTATGCATTCCACCATTGAACATTTTCATCTGCAGCTGGTATATTATTAAAGATACATTGACCATCCTTGTAAGGCTCTTTAGAGGATCCATGCACTCATTCCTTTGAGTATATACATACACACCTAGGAGTATATATGTATATATATATATTTAAAATTATATTTTTATTATCTTTAAGTAGTTGTATAAGGGGGTTATAATTCAACATGTCAGTTTATGAGTAAAATGCATCTTGATCACTGTCATCTCTTTGCATTATTCTTCTCCATTCCTTCCAACCCAACCCCTGCCCTCAATTTTCCTAATTTCAAGTACATTGAAGATCAGACTATCCCCTCCTTCCTCTCTTCATTTGTCTACTCCTATCCCCTTGACTCCCTACCACCTACTTCCTAATATTCATTTTGGGACACACCCTCAGCCCTGGTTAATAAATTCTTTGTCATGGTTGGTATACTGAACATCTTTTTCCAAATGGAAGTGTCTCTTTCTTGGAGTCTTCCTGGGCCTTCAGTAAGCTTCTTCCTGGGTCTACAGTAAGCTCCTTCCTAGGCCTGTCCTAGGGAGAAATGAGACATACCAAACAGGGCTTTCCCTGCTCACACAGAGCAACAGAGGCCTTTACAGGCCTAGAAAAGCCATGTTTTATAAGATTTGTATAAGTAACTTGTAAAACTTAAATGCAATTGAAAATCCTACATCTATATAATAACTCACAATAGAGTTAAAAGAGAGGTTATGATTTTTCTGATTGGAACTGGCCTGCATTTAGTTACACACTGACACTTGCTTTTATTACAAGCCTGGTATGAAATAATGAAATACCTGTTAAGAATGTTAACACTATGAAAGCAGTGCAAATAATACAATTTAGTCAACTAAACTGATTTCAAAATGCATAGCTTATTTTTATCAAGGTGTAAGTTGTCCAGGGCAAACGGCATTCAGCATTACAAGTAGGAGGGTAGGGAATGAGTATGTTTGTCTTAAACCTATGTATTTATTTTTTTGCTTTTACAGGCAGGGTTTCATTATGTAGCCCAGGCTAGCCTCCTGCCTAGGATTACAGGGAATGGAAGTGTGTGTGTGTGTGTGAGTGTGTGCATGACAGTCTTGGTGCTGGAACCTAGGGACTGGGTACTATCCCTGAGCTTTTTTGCTCAAAGCTGACACTATACCAATTGAGCCACAATGTCATTAATGGCTTCTTTGGTAGTTAATTGTAGATAAGAGTCTCACAGACTTTCCTGCTCAGACTGGCTTCAAACTGTAATCCTTAGATCTCAGACTCTGGTATAGCTAGGATTACAGATGTGAGCCACTGGTGTCAGGTTATAAGCGTGAATTTTTACATGTACACACACTTGTATGTCTATCACCCCCTCAAAATTCCCCCAGGTTCCTTTACAGTCACACTCCCTTATAGCTAAAAGTTGTTTAAGTCTGCTTTAAGTCTGAGATGGATTACTATGATGCTTTTGAAATTTATCAATGTTGTTGGTAGATATTGGTCAACTGTTCTTTGTGTGGTATAAGTGATACCACTCTATTACAATTTGTTAGTCAACTCACCTGCCTATTGTTGAAAAGTTACGCATGTTTCAAGTTGGGGCTGTGAGGAATGGAGGTGATTGAGCCTGGTAGTACACGTATTTGGGGGCCACAAGCACTCCATTGAAGTCTTGCCCAGGTGATGGCGACTTAGTGATTCCTGAGTCTTGCTTCTACACTTATTCTACCTTCTACTTCCTTAATCCTGGTCAGATTTGAGACCTTCATCCTCACTTAGACTAAGATTCAGCTAATCCAATCACAATATCTGCTGTGAGAAATTCATATTTTGCCTTTGATTTTGAAAGTTGAGAATTTCATCTTGTTTTAATGACCACTCATGGATAGCCATTTGTCAAGCGATAGCAGAGGCGGACTTCAATTTTCCCTCTTTTCTGTTGTGACGTCTTCACATAGGTTCTGAAAATACAATCTGACATAATGAGGGGCCAGGGGGAAAGACTTGCTCTTCTGGGAATGGGAGTCTCCCATAAAACATCTAATTTGCTCTGTACACATTAAAAAAATATTATCCTCCAATCCCTTCTTGCCTCAAAACTCCATCTCATTTTGTCCTATTTCCCATGCATAATCTAAGGATTCTGTCATGAGCCACAGAAGCTCCTCACCAAGGTGTCCACACACTTGGGAAGCTTTTGAGTCTGCTAACAGCTCTGGGTTGTATTGGTTTTCTCAAGAAGTGGTCTCGCTAGAGTGGAGTTCTCAAGGTCTGTGTTTCCCGTTATGTGTGTTAAATGTTGGGTCTTATCTCTGGAGCATGTCCAGGGCATTTTCTAATGCCATGGTGCTTTATATCACTAAGATTTCTCCCAGGCTGAGCTGGCCCAAAGCTCAGCAGAGTTTGTAGCACCCAAATCAAGTGTCATTCAGAAATCCAGCTGAGCGGCCTCATTACTCAGGATTGGACTTTCTACTTTATCTCTCACAAAAGCACAAAATGGTTTAGATTTATAATGCATTTATCGGCCTCTAGGATCTATGCAGTGTTTCCATATAAGTATACAACATGTGATGCTTAAATCAGGGTAGATGTGGCTATCTCTTAAAACATCCATCACCTCTTCATGTTTTATTTATTTGTTTTGGAGGGCTGGTCTCAGGGCTTGGTCTCAGGGTTTGGGCACTGTCGCTGAGCTTTTTTTGCTCGAGATATATCTCCATTTCTGGCTTTTTGATGTTTAATTGGAGATAAGAGTCTCATGAACTGTCCTGCCTGGGCTGGCTTCGAACAGTGATCCTCAGATCTCAGCTTCCTGAGTGGTGAGGATTACAGGCATGAGCCACAGGTGTGGGCTCATTTTTTCATGTCAATGTGGAAATCACTAATCATTCTTTCTTCTAGCCTTTTGAAGTATATTGTGCAACAGCCCACCAGAACTTCACTCTAACTTAGAACTCACCGAACAGCCTTTTCCATCTGTCCCTCGCTCTCCACTCTCCCTACCAACACTCGGTGTGACCATCCCAACACGAATACTTTCCATTTTCCCTCACCTTTGGTAAAAATCCAACTCTTAAAACAGCTGTGCTTTCTGAGACAGTCTCACTGTTTAGCTCAGGTTGGCCTGGAACTGCTGATCTTCCTACCTCTGCCTCCTGAGTTGTCAGATTACAGGTGTGCATCAGCACACCTGACTTAACAGCTGTGGTTTTATTTTCCCTGCTAGTGTACCTCAGCATGCCACCACTCTCACTTTCCTTCCTGATTGTTTAATTCAATTCACCTGCCTCAGCTAAGCATAGAAACACATCTTTCTAGGAATTCATCATTTTACTCTACTCTGTGTTCTGAGGGATTCTAGTTCTTTTTAGTTTGATAAAACATTGAATTTCTCTTCAGATATTTTTGTCCTACTAAGTATAACATTTTGAATAAGTTGACATGTTTAATGTCTCCCAGCCCAGATGGTCACAGTTAGGACTTCAATGTCATATCTTCTAATGCTGAGATGGCAATTCTTGCTAAGTGAAATATGTCCAGAGTACACAGCAGTCTTCTTCAATTAATTCACTCAGCTGCAGCGTGAGTCCTGGCCTGGGCTAAAAATGGTCAAGTGATTGGTATCTACTGCTTTTTGATCCAGTGTGTATTTTCCTTTTAGAAAAGCTCATTTATGTTCAAAAGATCTGACATTTATTAACATTACACTGCAAAATGAAGGAGAATGTTAACATACAGTCCTGTTGGAGCATTATATTTTACCTTCCATTCTTTTCAAAAGATAAATTCTTAGGACAATGTAGTGCCATGACCCAAGATGCACATCACCAAGGATGGAGCCATGAATCTTCTGAGGTAGCCTACTTCATGAGGATCCCAGAAGAACATCCAAGGTGGTCTGAATGTCAAAGATGGTGGGACATTCTTTTAGTGTCCTTGTACAGTCAATTGTTTTCCTTGAAGTTCAAGGCTCAGATCTTGCAGATGACTGGCAGATGAAATACTTTTCCTGGCAGGGAAGTGAGATGGTATAGACCAGGGAAAATGAGGCATGGGAAATAGCATCCAGGAACTCAGAGATCAGTACTCTATTAATGAATAGCTTGATTTATTTTATTTTTATTTTTTGTGAACACACTGTACAGAGGGGTTACAATTACATGGGCAAGATAATGAGTACATTTCTTATCAAGCATTTCAGCCTCCTCCTTTGTTTCCCCTTCCCATCCCT
>NW_012267253.1:12749871-12751826 GCF_000151885.1 Dipodomys ordii | reverse complement strand
GGTTCCCTTCTGTCCACATCCCCTCCAGCATCTGTTGTTATTAGAGTTCTTGATTTTTGCCATTCTAACTGGGGTGAGGTGGTATCTCAATGTTGTTTTGATTTGCATTTCTTTTATGGCTAGGGAGATTGAGCATTTCTTCATGTGTATTGGCTATTCTTCTTTCCTCTTCAGAGAAGTTTCTCTTTGTCTTTAGCCCACTTATTTATTGGGCAGTTGTTTCTTTGAAGATTTGTTGTTGGGGGATTTAGTTTTTTGAATTACAAGTGTATTTTAGATATGAAACCCTTATCCATTGTATGGCTAGTGAAGATCTTCTCCTAATCCATGGGCTTTCTATTGATCTTGCTAGCTATGTCCTTTGCCATGCAGAAGCTCTGCAGCTTGATACTGGTACAAGAACAGACTTGAGGACCAATGGAATAGAATTGAAAATCCAGAAATGAACCCACTGACCTATAGCCACCTAATCTTTGAGAAGGGAGCTAAAAAATAGAATGGAAGAAAGACAGCCTCTTCAGTAAATGGTGCTGGCAAAATTGGTTAATCACTTGAAAACTAAAGCTAGATCCTTATATATCACCCTGCACAGAATCAACTCCAAATGGATCAAAGACCTTGGAGTCAAAACAGACACCCTGAAAACATTATAGGATGGAATAGGAGAAGCCTTAGGTCTCCTTGACACAGGCTGAAATTTTCTTAATAGAGACCCAGAAACAGAACAAATCAAAGAAAGGACAAATGGGATTGCACATAGCTTTTAAAGACAAAAACTACATGTTGGGGTGAAGATGAAGCCTTAACAAAAGTGTTATACATAGGCAGAGCAAACTGGGAGCGGAACAATAGGGGCAAGCAGGAGACTCAATTATCTAGGGGAAGTAAGACTTTTCTGGAGCCCTACAACTCAGGACACACCTGCAATCCAAAGAATGTCCTCCGTCACCTCCAGAGTTCTCAGAAAGTCCCCATCTTCTATTAACTTTTGTTAAGATGTCAAAATGGTGTTACTTAGACCCAGTCTCCTTATTTCATTGCGACTGTTCACCTAACAAAGGTATCTCTTCAGTTCTTTTCAGCAACAGCAGTACATAGGGGTATACTGACCACTGGTCTAGCTAAGCTGGATTCATTATTCCAAATGCTTCATAAACCTCCATTTCCTTCAAAGAATTATTGATACTGTGAAGATTCTTTAAACCTTTTTTTTTTCTGGCAAGGGATGATGGTGAGATCAGTAATTGTATCTTTGATTTTTTTCTTTGATTTTTTTTTTCTGATTTTACTACCATAGCCAAAGCTTCCACAATTGCTAAGTTTTAGATTCCATTTGAACTTGACTTTATACAATGTCAAAACACCCTGTATTAAAAAGAAAAAAAAACCCAAAACAAAAACCTCACACCGTAATAGATAAGTCCAAGGTAGATGGATGATTCTCCCCTAGCACACAATTGATAAATAAAGCCAGGGAACTCTGAATACTCAGGCTGATTTTTCCTAAGAAATCCATTCTATCTAGTCTTTTAATTTCCCTAGTGTTCAGAGTGATGCTGGTATTTTCAAGAAATGAGTCCTCATGCTATTTTTCTTAGAGGAGTTAAAATAAAGTTTTGACTAAAGCAAAATATGTTCTATGTCAAATAACTATTTTTAAGCATGACCTTTTGTTTCCTTGTTTTTCATATCAACAAAAAGATGACTATTAATTTTTTTTAACTGTTCAATGTACTGTCACTCTTTTAATGATGTTTTAGAACAAAGAAAATGTCACAGAGTTATATGGGTTTTAAAAAAAATCTAGTAGAGGTCACAAGAAACAGTTACCAACAGAAAATATTTCTTGTTTTTTTTGGATTTTTTTATTGTGAAAATACTGTACAGAGGGGTTACAATTACATGGGCAAGATAATGAGTACATTTCTTATCAAGCATTGTAGCCTCCTCCTTTG
>NW_012267253.1:12677472-12742155 GCF_000151885.1 Dipodomys ordii | reverse complement strand
AGCCTTGAGCTGAAGAACTGAGGGACAGTGCCCAGGCCCAGAGTTCAAGCCCCATGACCGACAAAAAAAAAAAAAAAAAGATAAAGCTTTAACTCCCTCTTTTCACAGCTCCAGCTACAGTGTAGCAAAGACTATATTTTAGATACAAGACCTAAGTAATTTTACACTAGGGTCCATTCACTGTGCATTCCCTCTCAAATGAAGATAGAAAACTGTCTATTGTTATTACTCTTGGTGGTTAAGTGTAGATGTTTCAAATTATTTGCATATAGTCCATTGATCCTTCAAGACGAAGAAAATGAATCTGAGTGATGTTAAACATCACATAATGCAGGTTGAACTGTATATTGAGTGATTTCTACATATGCATGTTGAGAATCCCTATGTGGGCTCTTCCCAGAAGTTTTAACAGCAGCCCTATGACAAATATTCTGCCATCTTCCCTGTTTTCTAGATGAGGAAACTAAAGCTTAAATAAATTGCCTAAGGTTACACAGTTAACTGGAACCAGGATTAAACAAATCAAGTTGTTAATCATCATGTTCTAATACTTCCATTATTTGAATCCTGCAATAAAACTACTTGATCCAGGCCATCTTTACCGATGCAGAAGCTAGACTAGCCTGACTTTATGGGTATGAATTCCTTGGAACACTTAATTTGTTGTAAGTTAATAGATTATTCTTCTGGTCTTATTAGAAATGACAGCTAACTTTTGTCTGTGCCCACCAGTATTGGGCTTTGTCAAATCCCTTTACATATATTGATCCATTTAATCATCACAACAATCTTTTGATGATGTTACTATCTATGAATGTCCCCATTTTGCAAATGGGAAATATACACCAACAAGGTTTTATGCTTGCACAACAACAAATGCTGATGTTGGTATCTGAATCTAGCAATCTGGCTGCAACATACCCATAGCTTTTTCTCCTGCTTTGGCTCCAAACAAGAGGATCTAGTGAGGATAGTTAATGGAAGTCACTGCTAGGGCACCATGAAGTGATGTAACACTTGGTGTCTGAAACTGCAAGTCTAAAGAGACAATTCCGGGATGAGGAAATACTTTTTAAGCTCGTAAATATGTCACCCTGTAGGGTTGCTTAGGAGACAGCCTGCTGGTTTCCTTGGAGATAACCCTGGGCTCACGACTGGCCATATTTTAAAACGTTACACAGATGCTCTCTGCAATGTAATGAAGTGCAAATTATGTGTTTCTGGTGTGATACTGCAAGGTCTCAGAAAAGAGGTCAGTGTCGGGAAGGTTAGTTAGATAGCTTCAATTAGGTGGAGCCCTTTGAATGGAAAGAGAAAGGGGGAGGCACAAGAGGAGCACGAGGCAAAGGTGAGTGGGCCTTGGGGCATTGGGCATGGAGATACATCACCTCAAACTAGAGAGATCTCTGCGTGAGCACGTCGAGAAAGGGAGCTAATTAGGAGAGAGACTAGACCGTGAGGAGAACGGTGACTTCATAGTGAATGCTAGAGATAATTAAGAAGCTAACATCAGAATGGAAGAGGTGTTCGTGGGAGGTGCTTCTGGAAGGAGTGTTTGGTTGTGTGTTTTGGGAGGACCAGTCATGAAGGCATTCTCAGTAAGTTTAGAAGCTTGAGACTAGAAATGAAAACGTTGAAATGCTGGCACCCTTTTCATCTTATTAAATTTTCTCTCTGTCAAATGGCTATGCATTTTCTGAGGTTAAACCAAAATGAAGAAGAAAGGCCTAACACAGACACAGAGCTGCCAGTGTCAGGGTTCAGGAGAGCCACTTTCCATCTCCCTCTGCGGTGCTCTCACTAGGCCTGTCTTTGTGCCCATGCACACTTCCAGCCTTGCATTTCTGTAGCACATGCACAGTTACAGCTAGACACTAATTTAGTTCAGGTGTCACTGGTCACTCGTACCCTTCTCAGGGTTATACTGAAAGTTGCTCATTTTGGATGCCACAGCTTATTTGAAAGAAGACCCACAGGAAGCATCTACTCAGGGAATAATAGGCACTTGTGATGCAGGCGATGATGTCATTTTGTTTCTGGAACTAGTCCCAGGAACAATGACAGTGTGCTTTCTTTTCCTGTCAGCATCTGTTGCTGCATGGCGAGTATGGGACCTCTCTCTCTCCTTTGTACTCCCTCATGCTGGTTTGGGCTCCGAGTTGCAGAATCATAATACTTTTGGAGAGGACTACATTGACTGGTTAAAATGGCCCCTCTCTTCACTTTATGGTGTCCTTTCACTTTTCTGAATATTCTCTGCCATCTCCCTCCCTTCTACCCTCCTTCCCTGCTTCTCTCCTTCCCTCCTTCCCTTCCTTCCTTCCTTCCTTGATTCCTTGATTCCATCCATCCTTCCTTCCTTCCTTCCTTCCTTCTTTCCTTCCTTCCTTCCTTCTCTTTCTCTCTCTCTTTCTTTCCTTCTTTCTTTCTTCTCTTCTCTTTTGTTACTGCTAGTGCTGGCAGTTGTCTGTCCAGACTGTCTTTCTCATTAACACACACTTGACATGAGCTCCATTAGACCTACAGACCCATACTTCCCACAGATTTTTTTTTCTCCTTTACTCATTCATTGTAGGATAGCTGGGAAGTTTCCACAAGTGGGCTTTTGCGAACAGTGTTAAAATGAACATGGGCGTGTGGGTGCCTTTGTTGTATTCTGTCATCATTAGATCATAGGGTAGTTCTATATTTAGCTTTTTGGGGACTCTCCATGCACCATTGGGATAAGGAGAGACTAGACATTTCCAATGATCATGTGTTAGAGTCCCTTCTTTTCCACATTCACCAGCATGTTATTGTTCATATTATTGATTATGGCCATTCTATATATGTGTCATTATATATATATAGTAGATATCTGATACATCTCACTCTAATTAGAAATATATATATGTATATATATAATCGATCATCTATCTTTCTATCACATTTCTGTATATTGCTAATTCATTAGTACAGCTACAAATCCTTCCTTTATAAAATAATATGTCTTTTAGGGAGTATAGAAATGATTCAAATGTATTTATAGTCTTTTCCATTAACACACACTATATCCAGTGTTTTTAGTTTCTTTTCATGCATGTAAGTTACTGTTTGCTGTAATTTCTTTTGGGGATAAACAATATTATAATTTTTGGTAAGGCAGGCTTCCTACGAATGAATTCTCCCAGTTTTTGTTTCATGAGACTGTATTTTAATTTAAAAAATATTTTATTATCTTTAGTTGTACAAAGGAGTTGCCATTCAACAAAGCAGTTTATTAATATAGTGTGTTTTGTGTTTTTAAATTTTGTCTTTTTTTTTTGTCGGTCATGGGGCTTGAACTCTGGGCTTGGGCGCTGTCCTTGTGCTCTTCAGCTCAAGGTTAGTGTTCTACTGCTTGATCCACAGCACCACTTCCGGTTTTCTAGTGCTTTATTGGAGATAGGAGTCCCACGGAGTTTCCTACCCGGTCTGGCTTTGAACCATGGTCCTCAGATCTCAGCCTCCTGAGTAGCTAGGATTACAAGCATCAGCCACCCGCGCCCGGCTGCCTTCATTTTTGAAATATAGTTTTGATGATCACAGAATTGTTGGCTGGTAAATTTTTCTTTAGCATATAGACAATGTCATTCTACTGTCTTCTGGCTTCTGTTGCTTTAGATGAGACTACATAATGAATCATTTCTCTCTTGGCGTTGAAAGACTTCTTTCTTTGGCTTTTAATAATTTGAGTATAATCAGTATAGGTTTTAGCATCTTTGATTTATTTTATTTGCAGTTTGTTTAGGTTCTTTGATCTGAAGACTCATATTTAACAAATATAATTGTATCTTGAAATATTTTTTGTTTCTTTCTCTCCTTTCCTTTTGAAATTTCTCAGGGATAGTACTATCCTGATATTGTTCTAAAGTTGTCAAAGTTTTTCTCTGTATTTTTTCAGATTAGATAATTTCTGTTTGATTTTTGAATTATCAATTGAGCTCCTCATATTTTACTTATATTTTATCTCCAGAATTTATATTAGCTCTTTAAGGAGTCATTAGTCCTTCTTGAGAATTCCTACTCTTTTTTCATTGTTGAGATAGTTCAATTCTTAAGTATGTTTCATTTTTGCTCATTGAACATGTTTTTAAGAACTCCGTTGCTCTCATTGTCTACTGAAACTCACATGAAGAGGCATTCAGAGACTATTTCTATTCGTAGCATTTTCTCCTCCTGTGTGTGGATTACCTCCTGTTTCTATCCATGTCTCATTTTTGTTGTTGTTGTTGTTGAAACTGGACAAGATAACAGTTCTAAATTTTGATTTCCTGACTTTTCACTTGCTTTGAGTTATTGCTATTTTTCTAAATAGCCTGTCCATTCCTGAGGGCTCCACCCTTGTGATTTAACCACTCCCCATTTCATGCTATTACATTGGTGATTAATGTTTAACATATGTATTGTAGATAGGACACAGATATTCAGACCATGATAACTCTGTTAAGAGATTTACATCTTTCTAGAGTCTCAAAGAAGTTATGTGACCACATATGGTCAAGAATCACTCTAGATGGGTTAAGAAGGACCTTCCATCAAGCCCCATCATTTGACAGCCATATAGCAAAACCAAATTAACTTGTCTAGCAGAGTTAATTCCATGGGAAAATATTTCCCCACTTGCTTTCCCCCATCTTTATATCTCTTTCTTTCTTTCTTTCTTTCTTTCTTTCTTTCTTTCTTTCTTTCTTTCTTTCTTTCTTTCTTTCTTTCTTTCTTTCTTTTCTTTCTTTCTTTTCTTCTGTCTTTCTGTCTTTTTTTTTTTTTTTTGGTGCTGGTCCTGGGGCTTAAATTCAGGGCATGGGTGCTGCCCTGAGTTTTTGTGCTGAAGGTTAGCACTCTGCCACTTGACCCACAGTACCACAGATTTTTGGTAGGTAAGTAGAGATAAGAGTCTCACAGGCTTTCCTGCCCAGGCTGGCTTTGAACCACAATTGTCAGATCTCAGCCTCCTGAATAGCTAAGATTACAGGCATGGCGTCTAGCACTGGCTCTTGTCTATCTTCTTTAGTTTGTGTTTCTTTCAGATTTTATGCTTTGTGCTGTGTGTGTGTGTATGTGTGTGTGTGTGTGTGTGTGTATGTACTGTAGGACGCTACAACTACTTGATAGAAAGGGCCAAGAAATACTCTGGAAAGCAAGACTGGCCAATGAGCTTATCACCATTTATCAGTATTATCACCCATTCATTCCAAAATGAATGAATTATCAACCTCTGTAGGTTCAAACTTGTTCAACCACTTTGGAAAGCAGTATGGAGGGTCCTCAAAAGACTTCACATAGAGCTCCCCTATGACCCAGCAATCGCACAACTATGTTTATTGCAGCATTATTTACCATAGCTAAGATATGGAACCAACCCAGATGCCCCTCAGTAGATGAATGGATCAAGAAAATGTGGTATATATACACAATGGAATTCTATGCCTCCATCAGAAAGAATGACATTGCCCCATTTGTTAGGAAATGGAAAGACTTGGAAAAAATTATATTAAGTGAAGTAAGCCAAGCCCAAAGAAACATAGGTCCCATGGTTTCCTTTATTTGCAATATCTAGTATATGTCTGAGTCAAGCAGAAAAGGTCAGATAATGTGATGTCAGGAAAATGAATCCTTAGATATGTATTTTAATGTTTTTTTTATTTCATGCATTTGTTTCTAATGCATTTATAAGATTATTTCTTTGTTGCTTTGTATGTCCCTCCCCCACAGTATAACCCCTGCTTTCACTGTATTTGATGTCGGTATAATTTGTGGAGAAGATGGGGAAAAACAAGTCGTTTAAGGATACAGGTGGACCTGTTGCAACAATGAGAAGTACAAGTTGTCATGTCGAAAACGAACTTTACAACTTTGGTGCGGTGGGGGGGGGGGGGATTGGGGGGGGGGACGGGGGGGGCTGGGGAGGGGTGGGAAGGGGAAACAAAGGAGGAGGCTGAAATGCTTGATAAGAAATGTACTCATTATCTTGCCCATGTAATTGTAACCCCTCTGTACAGTGTGTTCACAAAAAATAAAAATAAAAATTAAAAAACAAACAAACAAATCTACTTTTAAATAATTACAACTCAAAGAATGTATGTAATTGCTGGCTAGCTCACCTATACAGTTGCATTTTTATGTTCTAAAATTATTGTGGGCCATTTAAAAGTCCTAACCAGATTGCAAATTGCCATGTGACAATACTCAGCTAGGTCATCTCCCCTGTGCTTTTTGAAGTGGGAACATGTCAACTTTGGCTGGGTTTTATCCAGAATCCCAGAGTTGGGCACTGACTTCTGTCAGACAATGGTCCAATTAATACAATCTATATTCTTCCTTTGAATGATGTTTGTATGTCTCTTGTAACTTCTTATCACATGAAAAGAATTGGTTTAGTCTTTTCTTCTTTGGTGAGTAGAGCTCACTTCTTTTAAGGAGTAAGGCACGTGTCACAGCTGATTGTGGTCAGCTACCAACATGCTGCATCTCTTTGAGATTTGTTTTTCTTTTACTATTGCCATCCATGAATTTTCTTCTTTTTTGTCAGTGACTTGGCATTTTTTTTTTTTTTGTGGATGAAAGGAGGAAAAAAATGACAGTTTTGGGTTTGCAGAATCTCTGAGGTCATTTGTACCCAAAGAGATAAGAAAGTTTATTAAGTGTGCACCTGCTGGGGTTCTAAAGGGAAGCAGAATGTTTGTCCTTCATCTTTATTCATGAAGCCCTTGAGGGTGACGGGAAAGGAGACTGGCGATTAGGAGACCAGGCACTCTCAGACAGTTAGATTGTGCAGAGACATTCGAGCTGGCGAGTCCCGGATGCCTCTGTTGCTGTGGATTCCAGGCTGTGCCAAGTTGTCTACCTTGTGTGCTCTGCATTATTAATGCCTTCAGAAGCACACTCATTTGTATGCTGTGGGGAGGCCAGGTTGGCACAGTCTCATCTCTGCCCAGCCCTGCCTAGTCTCTGCAGTGACACCAGGGCTCCCAGAATGACGCCAAATTGAGCAAGCACAGCTGGAAGACAGCAGATTGTCTGCTACTAGGAAAAAAAAAAACATGCCTTTAGTCAATTTTAAATTAAGAGGCTTTGTTTACGTTTTCTCAGCTCCTCTTACAGAGTTAGTCAAATTTTAGATTCCCTCCAAAATTAAACAAGTGTCAGGAACAGATGGTGGGCTTATTTTACTTCATTCAACCTGTTCAAAGAGTGTGAACTCAGGGACAGATCAGTGTGACACAACTTTTCATGTTAACTTGTCAGAAGAAAGTTTGATGTGTAGCTCCTTGAAAGAGAACAATTTATATGCGTGTAAGAGAATGAGCTGGGGAGGTTAGGCTAGTCACCTGTCCAGACCTGGCTTTACCATTTTGGTCCTGAAAAGCCAGACTGTTAAAGACAAATCTGAATTTGCATGTCGAACTTACATATTATCAGGCTTCAGGTAGGAGAAAACATTTAGAAAGTCTGATATCTAGTTCAAATATAATGATCTGATGGTGCTGATAATTTCTCCATTAATAGTGCCAACTCTACATCCATATTCAAGCCCATTTGAGATTGTCTTGTTGGCTTTATTTTGTGGGTCTTGTACAACTGCCATGATTGCATTAGATAGAATAAGGAGGATAAATCAACTTTAGTGGAATTTCAAGACTACTTAGACCTTGTTTTATTGGTCCTCGTTTAAGCTGCCATTTGGCCAAGCCTGACATTGTGGAAAAAAACGTAAGTAAGTTAGGCAATTTTATTTGCAGATATCGACAGACTCTTCCCTTTGTATAAATGTCATTGTTTATCAAATGTTTAGAAAAACAATTAGACATAATCACTCTGAAATATTTTCTTTCTTTTAGAGTTGTCATCTAAATGAGGCATGTTATTTAGAAACTAATAGAGATAATGGTTTTTTAATGGATAATTTGTGTCTTCATTCCCTACTTCCCATTCTTTCCTCTTGATGGCATATTATAAAAATTTTAAATTATCCAGATAATTACTTTAATGCTCCACTTAATATTGTGTTTGTAGAAACAGTATATAGTCTCAAGTTGTTAGGTCAATGTTGTCCTATTCCAACTTTTGCCACTTGCCTTGATCTGTTATTAATGTCGACTGGTTATAGAAGTCAATATCTAGTTAATAATAGAAAACCAACCAGATCAATAGATGCCTTGTTGGTTGGTGTTCAGTTTAGACTTTTCTCAAACTTTCCCATTTTTAAGTGATTCATGGATAACTGATTTCTTTTAGCTTCTCAGCAAGATTTCAGTCATAAGTTAACTAAATAAGCTAATAGGCAATTCATGTGAGAAGTGGCTAGGTGGCTCAAACCTTTGCTCGATCGTGTTATCAGTGTTTACAAGCCTGTGACAAGCACCGAAAATGGTAATAACCAATGTTAAAGAAATATGTTCATTAATGATAATAATAAAGAGGCTATTCAGGAACTAGAGATCAGGCAGATTGTGGTTTGAGGCCAGATGTGATGGGGCTTTCTAAAATCCCAACTACATAGGAGGCATAGGTAGGAGGATCAAGGATCCTATACAAAAAATAATTAAAACAAAAAATGGTTGGTAACATGACTCAAGTGGTACAGCATCTACCCTAGCAAGTTCAAACCCCAGGGATTCTTCATCTCCCTGACAGTGGGAGTAGGGAGGGGGAGGGGCTATGAAGGGAAAGTATTGATATTTTAAAGCATGTTGCCATGGATTTTCAGGATAGTGTATGCATTTTTAATACTTTTCAGCATAGTAAGGTAAGAAGACATCAGAGAAATGACTGCTAAAGGATTTTATAACTATCTATAGAAAGACACATTTAAACATGTTAATGGAGTACCTTGTCACAGAATGATTATATCAGTTTGTGATGGCCTTTCCTTAGCCTGGTACTTATTAAGAGGGATAGAAAGTGAACTTCTAAATTCTCTACTAAGCAAAAAAAGGAAAAGAAAAAGAAAAGATTTGGTAGTAATTAACTAGTTTGTATTCGTATTTGGGAAAGCCTGTGTTAGCTTTCTGCTGCTGTGACAAATACCTGAGGTAACTCAGCTATAAAGAAGGAAAGGTTTATGTTGGCTCAGGATTTCAGAATTTCAGTCCAAGCTTGCCAGGCTTTCTGCTTAACATCGGGATGGGAACAGCTGGTGGAGGAGGTGATCTTCTCAGGGCAGTCAGGAAATGTCTAATCACAAATATCCTGCACACTAGTCACTCTCCCATGGCTTCTATCTGAGAAACCCAATCTCTAATAACTTCGTGTGTAATGGCACAGCTGTTTTTCAGCCACTCTATACCTCTCTGACTTGTTTCTCTCTGCCATGTACTCTTCTCATTTTAATTTTCTTGTCTGCATTTTTTTTGTGTGTGTGCATGTCATGTTCCTTCCTTTTATATTGTAAGTTTAAAATAAATTTATAAAAGTATAACTGACCCAGCAATCCCACTTTTGGGCATTTACCCAAATGATCACAAACAAGACCATACTAAAGCTACCAGCACAACTATGTTTATCGCAGCATTACTAATCATAGCTAAGATATGGAACCAACCCAGATGCCCCTCAGTAGATGAATGGATCAAGAAAATGTAGCACACACACACATACACAAACACACACACACACACACATACACACACAATGGAATTTTATGCCTCCATCAGAAAAAAAATGACACCACTTCATTTGTTAGGAAATGGAAAGACTTGGAAAAATTATATTAAGTGAAGTAAGCCAGGCTCACAGAAACATAGGTCCCATGATTTCCTTTATTTTCAATAACTAGTATAGGTCTAGGATAAGCAGAAAAGGTCAAAAGCTATGCACATATGACCGTATAAGATGATGTTAAGTGAACTGAACCCCAAGATAGGGACACAAGTGGTTTTTTTCTTTCTTGCTGTTGTCTTTAATGTACTTATAATGTATTATGTGATTTTTTTGTTTCTCTTGTATATTCTTCCCCCATGGTATAACCCCTGTTTTCACTATGTTTGATCAGTGCCCTGCATCTTGTATATACATTTTTCTAATTTGAGGAGGGGAAGGGAAATAACAAAATGCTGAAATAAGGATACAGGTTGACCCATTGTAACAATGAAATGTACAAGACACTATGCTGCAAACCAGCTTTACAACTTTGTGGGGGAGGGAGGAGCTGAGGAGGTGGGGAGACAAGGGATGGTAGGGGAAAAACAAAGGAGGCAATAACAATGTTCGATAGGAAATGTACTCATTACCTTACTCATCTAACTGTCACCCCCTCTATGGTGTATATATATATACATATATATATGTGTGTGTATACACATATATATACATATATATTAAATTATATATATATGTGTGTATACACATATATACATATATATTAAATTATTTAAAGTTGCTTTAAATATTATTTTAAGCATTATATCAATAAAATAAAGCACATTTATTTCATTTTGAGGTAGTATTTATTGTACTATAGTCTTAAAAAACAATTTCCTATTTCTCTTTTTCCATACTGTGCTCTTTTTTCATTCACTCTCATTTGTTTTAGAGATATCTATCTCCAATACCCTCATCATCAAAAAGTAACCAAAGATCAGCCCTAATGAATGAAGTGGTGATGGCTGGTGGAATTGGTGGCTTCAGTGAGGGTGTAGGTGAATTGTCACATAAATGATAAAGATCTTCCAACCAGAGGGAAGGAGGGTACAGAGACGCAGAGGTGAGGTGAACTTTTGGACTGAAGAACAACAACACAAAGACTTGAGTGGGTGGAGGATAGTCAAGAAGCCAGGGTGTAGAACAAATGAGCCTGACCGCTGGTAAGAGTTTGTTGTTTGTAGATTAGAAAGCTCTGGGAGCTGTCAGTAGAGTGTGGCTTAGTGTGACTTGTACCTTTAGGAGACTCCCTGACTGGTGGGCAGAGGATGGGGTTTGCAGTCCAATAGGAATGGAAGCTGAGAAGCTGGGAGGCTATCGCCAGAATCTGGACGAGTAAAGATAGATGATGGCCTGGAAGCAAATAGTGTAATACTTGTTGATGGACTGAATGTCAAGAATTCTTGAGAACTTGAGAGTAGACTCTAGAGAAGCTGAATAGCTGGTAGGTTGAATAGTAGGATCATATGAGTTGGAAAATATTAGAAGACTAGATCTCTTTTTCTTTTGGAGTGGTACAGCTGCTGGTTAAAACAAAAAACTCTCTTTAGGCTCTGCAAAACATAACATGTGTCTTACAAGATGTTTTGGGGGATTTTAGCTGCGGGGATCAGTTGACTACCTCCTTTAACTTTAAAAAAGTTGTTAGACCCACTTGTACCTGACATGTTAAGAGGTGCCCAAGATTAGGCCTGCAACATGGCTTTCATATCTAAGAGGGAAAATAAATTCCTTAAAGTTGTCCATGGGGGTTTAATACCATGTCATTTCTCTTCTATTCTGGAGAAGAGAGGTGTGCTTCCTTTTCTTCCCTTCTGTTTTCTTCTTCTTCCTCTTTTCCCCTCCTTCTCCTTATCCCTCCTGCCCCTCCTTCTTCTTTTCTGTGTTATTAGGATTTAAATTTTGGACCTCTGTCTTGCTAGGCAAGTGCCTTTCCACATGAGCCATACCACGAATCCCCTCCTTTTTGCTTTAGATATTTTCCAGATAAGGTTTTACCCAGGGCTGGTCTTGGACCAAGATCCTAATTATGCCTCCTGGTAGCTGGGATTACAAAGGCAAGCTGTCATACCCAGTCTGAGGCGTGCATTTCCTATCCTGCAACATGAGCAAGGGGCCTCAAGACAACCTCATAGCAATTGGCCATGTTGGCCAGAAAGGAGACAGATACTAGCTTGTTTCTTAGACACTAGGAAATGAATCTAACAAATAGTCTCTGGGCTGAGCAGGTGAGGAGAGTGTTGTGGGTTGTGGGTTGTACATATTACCCTAGGTATTTGTACAATGTGAGTATAGCTTCTATTTATTCTAACAGAGGATTCCGATTGAATGAGGAAGACAGAATGCAAATGGATACCTTTGCTTACATAAAATCAATGTGGGAGTCTTAGAAACCTGGCACATTTAACTTTTAGAAAACCTAGCTGAGGGCCCCAAATGCCAATTGTCTGCATTAGGTTATAATTGATTGAAGATCTGACCATGACTGTAACCCAGAAGTCTTGCCTCTTGATGATGGTTCTTGATTTCCTTATCTGATGCCCCCCATAAGAGTGGAGGGAACAAAACGAATTTTCATTATTTGAGGGTGATTCAAGCAAGTTCTTATTTATTTATTTACTTACTTATTAATTAATTATTTTGTGCTAGTACTGGGGTTTGAACTCAGGGCCTGGGTGCTGTCCCTTAGCTTTTTTTGCTCAAGGATGGTACTCTACTACTTGAGCTACAGCATCTGGCATTTTCATGGTTAATTGGAGGAAAAAAATTTCCTAGACTTTCTTGCCTGGTCTGGCTTTGAGCCATGATCCTCAGATCTTAGTTTCCTGACAAGCTAGGGTTACAGTTGGAGCCACTGGCATTGGGCTCAAGCTAGTTCTTTAGCAGCTGGCCTGTCATGGGGCATAGACTTAAGAGGGAGATCTTATATAGTTTTTTTTTGGGGGGGGGTCCGGTCATAGGGCCTGAACTCTGGGCCTGGGCGCTGTCCCTCAGCTCTTCAGCTCAAGGCTAGCGCTCTACCACTTGAGCCACAGCGCCACTTCCGGCTTTTTTCTTTTTTCTTATGTGGTGCTGAGGAATCGAACCCAGGGCCTTGAGCATGCAAGGCAAGCACTGTACCACTGAGCCACCTTCCCAGCCCCTTATATAGTTTTATTCTTATCTTTTACTTATATTCTTTGCTTACTCTAGAATCTTTACACTTGGGATTTCTCTGAGATTTTGGTTTAGGCAGGAAATATAGCTGAAATACTACTCATTTACTTCTCATTTTACTTCTTGTCCTTCCTCCTTCCATTTCGGGTGAGTGTCCTCTTCCCTACACGATCACCTTTCCTTTGCTTTGTCTTGCTGGCAAGTTTCAGAGAAGCTCACTATGTTAAATATCTTTTTACTGAACTATGCCTTATCTGCCCCTTGCGTGGGAGAGAGAAGGAAATAGCATGTGTGTTTCACCTTTGCAGTGACATATTTCCCTTGGTGTTGTATTTAATTACATTATAGTGAATGTCATGCTGTGCTGTGTTGTGTTTTATTAAGACTAAAATGTGGTTCCATGATAAAACATGCTGTAAGTCCTGCAGTGCAGTGCAACAGGAAATTTGTAGCAACACCTGTGTTTGCCATTGCAATTGGTAAATACAACCTCAAATGTCTACATAAGGGAGAAAGAAGCCAGAGGACATACTATTATCCAAGTAAAAAATACTCAACTTTAACTCATGAAAGTTAAATTAATGGAAGAAATTTCCAGCTTTTTCTAATACTATCAGAATAGAGTGTTGCATTGTAGGAAAGCATGTGCTTTAGTTCAAGCCTTGCTGGAGGTCTCAGATCACTGGAGGATTTGGGTATTCACGTGTCTGACAGCCATTTATTTCTTACACGGCATTGAGAGAACACAAAGTGCTTTTCCTTTCCTCAGTGAGCTATCTCTGCTGATCAATTATGAACAGTATTTTCCTTATCATCAAGGTGAACTTGGCTATAAAGATACAACTTTCAAGGAAGCCTCATACTCAATAAATGATGGTTGCACACTAGCTGACTATATGAAAAGAATTAGTCTGGGTTCTTTCTATCTGTATTTAGAGTCTTGGTTACTTTTTAAAAATCAACATTTGCTTTTCTTTCCCACTTAATTCGTATTTCTTCTTTGGCCAGATAGAGGAGCCTATTTATTTCCATCATATAGCTTGTGCTATTAGAATTCTGAGATTACCTTACCCATTGGCTCTATTTTAGCTCTTTCTCCCATGGCCTATTGGATACTCATTTAGAAATATGCCAGGAGATAGGTAAGTGGGAGGAAACTCATTCCACTCTTTATTTAAGAATATGGAGCATACTCTGATTTTATCTAACCCTAAGGTGAACCAGCCATTCACATTTCAGATTCGCTTTGAGTGAAATGCCCTAAGAAGTCTTGGTGAATGTTGATTATTAGTGTTTGTTTTCAGTTCAGGAATCAACTTTAGTCAGTCATCCCAGAAGACAGATGTTCCAGGAGATTTTAAAAAGCAGTATGAAGAAGAGCACACCTCAGCTATGGCTTCAGGTTGCATTCTGTGTCTGAAACCTTGACTCACCATGAAATGGGAATGGGTTGCTAGCCAGCTTCTTTCTACCCTGACAAAAACCTAAGCTGAGGATTTTCCTAGTGAGGCTGAATTGTTTTGGTTATTGTTGTTGTTGTTTTTAAATCATAAAGGACTGGTCCTGCTCTCTTAGAATGTTGGTAGTTCTCTCTGGTGGAGAGAACTAGTTGTCACAAGACTGTTATAGTGATGAGAAGACATTTCTGGGTTATTAGGAAAACAGTTTGGTCTTATTCAAGAAGCAAGGCCGTTGAGATATATTTTGGTAGCCAGAGTAGCAGTTTTGGTATCCACAAGAAGTTCTGTCCAGACAAAGATATATGGCTGTAAATCAGATACCACTGAAAAGAGGAGTTGCTGATAGGATATGATAAGTAACTCAGAGTATATGTGAGAAGAGGCTTAACTCTTTTGGAAGCTAATGAACAGATGACAATGGTAGCTCATTTGACGCTGATAAATAATGACAAGTTGTTGGATGGTAGAGTATGGGGCTAATTTGTGCACCACTTGGCATTCGAGATTAAACAAAAATCAGGGAGTTGATTGTGTGTAACATTACATATGAATGATTGAAGGAAGATGATTGAAGGAGGGGAAAGTCAAATCCTTATATGCCATTAAATATGAGCCTGCAGTACTCAGAGGCATTTGCTTCAATCTCTTGAAGAATCAAAAACTACCTGCCTCTGACAGCCAATATGTGTGTATTTTTTAAATGTGAAAACGAGTCAATGTAAATAAAAAAAAAACTTTAAACATGGACAGCCTATTCAGAAAGAATTGCTAATGTGACTTTTGATTCTGAACATTTGGAACGGTGTGAGCGGTATTGATATTTGGCTCTGAGAATGAAAGGCAAAGAACCGAAGAACAAAGAGCAACCCCAGTCAGGAGTGGATGGGAATGGAATGGCAGATAATGAGCAGAGGAGCACAGCCAGGCACACAGGCCCTTAGATCTCTGGGAGCAGAGCAGGCGAGACAGGGCACCGTCAGAGCAGAGAAATGTGGAATCATGACATCTTTGATGAATTATCTTCATATCAGCCTAGGTACACTATAAAGCAGACCTAAAGAAATGAAAAGCACCATCGAAATGTCTGTTTTCTGAGTGCCATTAATGGTGATGTGACAGAAGACAAAAGACCTACAGCCATAGGCAGACTCTTTGAAGACCCGGATGAGTGAGATGTCACCAAATCTCTTAGTGTTTCTTAACTTTTGTGGAAGAGAGTGTTTCTGTTAGAGGCAAAAATATATACCTGACCAGCTGTAGAAAAAAAATACTGAGGTGTTTTGCTTTGTTTTGTCCAAGGGAGGAAAAAAAACAACAACCACTTGCTTGCAACAAAATGATACTGCAGTTAGAAGGATCTCCACATTCGGTGAACTCAGAGCAGGCTTACCTGTGTCTGGATGCCTCTGTCTCTTTCCAGATGTGTAACTGCTGTTCCTTGTGGATATCTTATAAGCTGATAAGAGCTCATGAAGTTGAGAGATAATATTAGGGTGATTACTTAAGTGAAGGTTTTAGCTAGTTAACTACTTCTGTTCCTTGGTTTTACCAGTTCAGATGAGTCTGACTACTTCTCCACGCAGGATACCAATGCATCTGCTCAGCTGTGAATGGCACAATCCTTCCCCATTTCTCACTTTCTGAGAAAGGACATCAGTGTGCCCAAGCCTGCCTTATATACTCCTGTTCTTTCTATAATTAGCACCTCCCTTTTCTCAGAGGCTCAGATCTAGAAAGGAAGTGAGAGAAAATTCTGACTCAGGGGATATTATGCCTCTTTACCTACTCATGATAAACCTTAACCAGTTGGCCTCATCAAAAACAAAACCAAAACTACAACAATCAGTTCAGGTAGTGATTTTTGTGTGTGTATGTGTGTCTATGCTGGTAAGAGAGTCTGTCTTTGAAGAGTGTTGGTTTGTATGTGTAAGGGTTGCTTCACCCAACCCCGGGGAAGCTAGAATATTAGTTTTTAGGAAGGTCAAGGGCCATATGGCAATCTGGTTGCCCTGAGAGAATATATTAAACCACATATGAAGAAGTTAAAAGTTATTTGCTTATGTATCTGTTTATTTTCTAAGTACTGGGCTTTTGTGTTAAGCAAATTAGCATGTGATTCCTGTCCTCCTGAAGCTAATACTGGCTGCAGAGATAATATATAGGAAGTCTCTAGCTACCCACAAACTTGGAGGCTCCCTGCTCTGTGACATTCTAGTTCTAGTATTTCCTAGGCCATCATGAGTACTTGTCTTCTCCTCTTCCTGAGGAGGTTAAAAAGATTAATAAAAGATAAAAATACCAAGCTCATAAGGCTGCTTTGACTTAAATGAGCTAATTCATGTCAACTCTTCCCAATAACTGTTATTTTTATCAGGTGACAACATTCTCATGACTTACAGTTTTTAGATTCAGGAAATATTTTCTTGTGACGTTTAAAATTTTATTGAAGTGAAGAAATGCACATGGTTAAAAAGGTCAGAAGTCTATGATGCTTGTAATGCCAAACAGCTAACCTACCATTCCTACCATTTTCATCTGTGTTCTCAGAAGCAATGGTTTTTGTCCCTGTGTTTCTCAAGAACATGTGGTTTTACTACTACCTGAATTTTCAGTTTTAGGTGTTGGGCTTTCTTCTAGGTAAGGCAAGAATTTAACTCTTGCTTGTCTTGCCTCCAACCTAACACAAATATTTTAGAGATAGCAATTGTCTAATAATTCCTATCTCCAGTCTGCCCTAGTGTCTTCCACTTAAACATGAGCTGAGAGCCAAGAGTAACAGACATTTGATAGCAAGAATCTTCTTCCTACCATGCTTATAGTTTTGTAGCTATATGAATATGACTACAGTGAGTTATGTAGCATTGCTATAATAAATTTTGCTCCTTTCCACCATATGATTTTTGAAGTTAATGTCTTTTTTTGGTTATATATTTACTTAATTTTCTATTGAACAGGTCACTGATTTTACCTGCCTGTTTTTACCTCAGTTGTGGTAGCTTACCTTAATACATTTAAGCATATTAAACTATGTACCTTTTTTTTGGAAGAAAGCAAAACAACAACAACAACAACAACAAAACTGCCAAAAAAACTCCTCTAGGATTTATTTTGGGTCTACTTTGATTTAGACTGCTTGTTTTTTAGGCCTGACACATGACTTTTTTTTTCTTTGTCAGTTGTGGGCCTTGAACCCAGGGCCTATGTGCTATCCCTGAGCCTCTTTGTGCTCAAGGCTAGTGCTCTACCAATTGAGCCACAGCTCCACTTCTCGGTTTTTTAGTTGTTAGTTGGAAATAGGAATCTTATAAGCTTTCTTGTTCAAGCTGGCTTCAAGTCACAATCCTTAGCTCTTGGCCTCCTGAGTAGCTAGGATTACTGGTGTGAGTGACCAGTGCCAGGTTTTTCTTTTTCTTCTTTTTTTGTGACAGCAAGGGGATTGAACTCAGGTCATCACACTTAGCTAGACAAGTGCGCTATCACTAAGCCATACCTCCATCCCACACAGCTGCTATCTTGTGTCTCCTTCACTTATCCTGGGTACTGAATTTCCTTTTTCTTAATTATGTTTTTTAAAATTAACTTGTATTTTGCCATTTCATTTTGATGAAACATATATTCCAATAGTCCTGTGAAAAGGTTTGTAGAATAGTTTTGAAAAAAAAATTTAGGTTTTTATTTCTTTTTTTTTTAAACTTAAATTTTTTTTTATTATCTTTAAGTAGTTGTACAAAGAAGTTCCCATTCTACAAAACAGTATATGAGCACAAAGTGTCTGACAACATTGTCACCATCTCTCTTAACCTATCTTTTATATCTTTTTTTTTCTACCCTCACATTGTTAGGTATAAAACTTTAGGTTGGAAAGATTTTCCCCCAGTATTTGAAAAGAACTAATTCTTAGTTTTTTTTATAGCATTTAATTAGCATATATTAATTGTACAGGACGATTAATATGTGTTGATGTAGTATTAACACTATTAACACGTTATTAATATATTTAAATCAATATCATCTCCTCTATCATTCTCCTTTCCCACCTTACTTCCTTCTCTAGACAATATTTTACTTTTTAGATGTAAGACATGTTGTGATGTCACTGTCACAATGTTTCTTGATCCCACATGTGGAAAGTTAATTTTTTTCCACCTTTTTGGAAGCTTGCTGTACCTTTTATTGTGTCCTAAGAAATTTCATGATGATATTTGTCTGGATATGTTATTACTTGTATTCTTGTACTGGCCATTTTTAATTAGGAAGATTATATCTTTTGGTCATGAGTACTTTTCTTGAATTATATATTTGATTTCTACCACTCTTTTTTTCTTTCTTTGATTTCTGGAATTCTTATTATTTGGAAATTAAACATCTTGAATTCATGTACAAATTTCCAATTATTTCTCATTTTCCACCTCTATTTTATTTTTCTCTTTAGGTATAATTTCTTCAAAATTATCTTCTATATAGTCCCATTCTATAATTTGAAAATTTCACTTCTGTCATCATACTTGTGATTTCTTACAGCCTTGATCTTTGAATATTTCTTCAAAAAGATATAGTACTTGGCGCTGGGTGCCAGTGGCTCATGCCTATAATCCTAGCTGAGACCTGAAGATCACAGTTCAAAGTCAGCTTGGGAAAGAAAGTCCATGATACTTTTATCTCCAATAAACTACTCAGAAAGCTGGAAGTGGTACTGTGCTCAAGTGGTAGAGCACTCACCTTGAGCAAAAGAAGCTCAGTGACAGCGCTTAGGCCCAGAGTTCAAGTCCCAGGACAGGTAAAAAAAATGACTTGGGTTGGTTGTTGTAGCACATGCCTGTAATCACAGCTGTGTAGTTATGTGGGAGGCGTGGGTAAGAGGATAACAGACTGAAGTTGGCTCAATAAGAAAGCGTAAAACCCTCTCTGAAAAATAAAGCCAAGAAGGCCAGGAGCGTGCCTCAAGTGGTGGAGTACATATCTGAATTTAAACTCTAGTTCTGCTGGTGGCGGGGGGGGGGGGGGGGGGGAGGAAAAAAAGAAGGGATACCTTTCTTGTTTTGTGGATGACATATTCAGCTGTTTTTCTTTTTTCTCATAGTGCCTAAGCTGACATTAAAAAAAAAACAAAAACATTCTAGCCTCTGTAGTTCATGAAGTTATATTGCAGAGATATCTCATAATCCTGGACTCATGTTTAAGTATGAGGCACCAGAACACATGGAAACTTATTTTGAGTGAATAGAACTTGTCTATTTTGATGTTCATGATTGGGAGATCTAGTTGGAGAAGTCTCTGGGTGCTGGTTATCAGTGTTATTAAGTCTGTTGTCTTGGACCAGTCAGAGTTATAAAAAAAGGACCTTGTTCCAGTCTGTGTCTGTGTATGTATGCGTGTTTGTATGGGTGCCTATGCATGTTTGTGTGTGTGTGTATTTACATTTGTATGTGAGCCGGGGTGTCAGCATTCTGGTAAGAAGGCAAAGGAAGAAGGCCTTATGTGGGAGTAGGAGTTTTAATGTTGCCATGCCCACACATAATCACTTAATTTCTCTTATTTTTAGCACCATACCCTTTCCTACTGTTGTTTTACATGGTGTTTCTCAGGGGGAGGCTCTCTGATTTCTTGAATGAAATTTTATTTCTTGTTAAGAAAAGAAATTTTAGTCCTCTAAAATGGAAAGGGCACTAGTTGTGTACAGTGAAGGAAAGAGACCTTGGGGCGTCATCTCCACTGCTATTAAGCAAGTTTTCAGCTAGTCATCTTTTATTTTTTTACCTGTACCTTAGTTACCAAAGGTACATGCCAATACTATCTTCTGAGCCTTTTGGGGTTTGTGGTATAAACTGGGTTTTCTCTTTGTTCTTTTTCTACTGGCTTAGATTCAGTTTACTTAGTGCTATGCCAGATAACTCTTATTTACTTGCATTTCTGACTTTACATTATTATTATTATTAATTTTGTTGGTCATGGGGCTTGAACCCTGTCCTGAGCGTTGTTCCTCAGCTATTCAGCTCAAGGCTAGCGCTCTACCATTTGAGCCAGAGAGCCACTTCCAGTTTTCTGGTGGTTTATTGGAGAGTCTCATGGTCTTTCCTGCCTGGGCTGGCTTTGAACCATGATCCTCAGATCTCAGCCTCCTGAGTAGCTAGGATTACAGGCGTGAGCCACTGGTGCCCGGCCTTCACATATTTTTAAAAAAGAAAATTTTCATCCTTTTTTTCAGTTTATAACCTAAAATTATCTTTTATTGTAATTTTAGAGTCTAAGGGAAAGAAGAGAGCTGAATGATACTATTTTAGCTGAAAGTGAAGATATTCTTTGAACCCTAGTCTTTTGTTATAGAGAGAACATTTAACACATTTCCAAGTTATTTTTTGTGTCTTCCCCATCTTATATTTTCATCTGAAAATGGCTTCTGTAATACTTCTGTATATCATGTCTGTTATCAACATCAATAATATATCTTCTGCTGTATGAATGTTGAGACTTTGTAAGTTCAAATCAATTCAGCAATTTTTTTGTGTGCCAATATTGGGATACTGGGGCTTGAACTCAAGCATTCTGCTCTTGTTTGGCTTGTTTACTCAAGGCTGGTGCTTTACCACTTGAGTCATATATCCATTTCTTTTTTTTCATTTTAAGGATTATTTTATTAACATATATTAGTTGTACAAAGGGGGTTTTAGTGTGACATCCCCCTGCATGCATCCAATGTCCCTCAATCAACCTCACCCCTCCATCTTATCTCCTTTACCTTCTCCCTCCTCTTAAAACAATTCCAACAGATTTTATGATTCTATGTTCATACACATACATCCATTTCTATCTTTTTGCTGTTTAATTGGAGAGAAAAGTCTCAGGAACTTTCTTGCCTGGGCTGGCTTCGAACAGCAATCCTCAGATCGCAGCCTCCCCCAACCAGTACTTGTCTAATATTCTGCCCTTTCTCTGACAAAATAGTGCTTGTTAGCATTCTAAATCTATAATAGTAAAAAATAGGTGAGGGCTACTTCACTATTTCTCAAGGACTAATTGTCCAATTTTGAGGATTGTTTAGTTACTTGATATTTATTTCCTTTTGGTAGTGTTTTTCTTCAAGATGGGCATTGTAGTATGAATCTGTAATTCTAGCATTTGGGAAAGTAGAGGCAGCAAGTTTAAAGTCAGCTGGAACTAAACAAGCTTTACAATGTCGGTGCGGGGTGGGGGGTGGGGGGGGGGGGGGGAAGGAGAAGGATTGGGATTGGGGGGGAGGGGGGAGGCTGGGAAGGGATGTGAAGGGTAAACCAAAGGAGGAGGCGGCAATGCTTGGTAAGAAATGTACGCATTATCCTGCCCATGTAATTGTAACCCCTCTGTACAGTATGTTCACAAATAAAATAAAATAAAATTAAAAAAAAAGTCAGCTGGAACTATACATCAAAACCCAGTCTCAAAAAACACTAAGGGCTGGGAATATAGTCCAGTGGTGGGGTATGTACATGAAACTGGGTTTGATCTCCAGAGTCATGAAAAGAAAAAAGAAACTTTCTGATATTTTTTTAGAGACAGGAAGTAGAATATGCTTGGCAATTTCCATCTTTGTTTCAGTTTAATAAACATATCTTTTTTTTGGGGGGGGGGTCTGGTCGTGGGGCCTGAACTCTGGGCCTGGGTGCTGTCCCTCAGCTCTTCAGCTTGAGCCACAGAGCCACTTCCGGCTTTTTTTCTTTTTGCTTATGTGGTGCTGAGGAATCGAACCCAAGGCCTCATGCATGCAAGGCAAGCCTTCTACCACTGAGCCACCTTCCCAACCCCATGCATATCTTAAATATTTGTGGATCTTGTGTTGGGCTCTGGGTTTATAAAAATAGGTCATTGTCTCTACTGAGCCCAGCTCCATTATTTATATTGAGGAAGTTGAGACTGAAATGGCTAAGTTTTGATTATTTGTATTTTTAATTTGATCTATGCTTCCTACGCATTAAAAAATGTTATTGTACTCCTTTTGTTTTTGCCTTTTAAAACAATATGGAAACATTTAAACAAAAACCTAGTACTGCCTGCCCCCGAATACCTTTCCCATTCAGTTAACAGTTGACTGAAATTCACCATTAATATTCATGCCTTCCCTTTAAAGGTCTGGACCCTATTAAGATGTAAAAACACATAGTCTGTATTCACACCCAGGACTCTCTGAATCCTTCTTGTCAGTAGGTTTGGCAGGCATGGACTTGGAGAGAACATGAGGCGCATGGTCATTTGTAGGCTGTGGTAACTGGTACACTGAAGGGAATTAAGGCAGGACAGTATATCAGGGAAGGAAGTCTGAGGGCTATCAGGAGCAGAAACAAATTCTCCAGGTTTTGACACAATTCACTTCTAGATTCTTAAAAAAAATCTCTTTTGCTCTATTTTAGGAAATTAACAGTCCTTATGTGGTCTATGTTGGCATGCTCAACTTCCTAATGCATTTTATTGACTAGAAGATGAGGTGTCTTGGTTGCTAACTACTCGGGTAGTTGCATCATTAGTTCAGGGAGGGAGGAGATCATTTATCTCTTATTTCTCTTATATTTCTCTCAGCACCAACACATGTTCAACATATGTCCCCAGCTCCAGGCAGGAGTTATAGGGCTTCAGTTGGGGTTGTTGATTGACTGAATGAAGATGTTCTGCTCACCCAATTTAGCGTTTTTTACTCTCGGCCCGAACGACTCAGAATTATTTTTCCTTACTGAGCTCTTAAACCTCTTTTCCTTCTCCAATGGATTGGTCAGGTCCTTTTACGTCCTACTGTTGGAATTGCTCCCCTATAGCTAAAATAGTTCTAACTAATCGTTTATGGATTTCCAGGTAGTCAGACCCTGCTGTCTGCATCTATCGATGGGACTGAGATCCTGGGGAGGTTTCATGAGTATTGTGTTCGAAGAGGTGAAGAGGTTCTGGTGTCAGATCTCTGCAGAGAAGCAGAATCTGTGGAAAAGGTATCAGGAGCTGGTCAGGTAGGGTAGAGTTGTTGAGGGGAGCGATAGGTTCAGACACGGTACCGTTTGAAATAAGGAATTCTTCCATGATTCCATTCCATATCTCTGTCTACCTATCTATTTATCCTATTTACCTGTCATCTGGCAAGAATGGTTAACTGTCCTATCTGCAGGCTTCAGAGTCATTCTGCTTAGGTTCAAATGCAAGTTTCAATATTTACTAACTGGTTTTTGTTTGAAAGAGTGACCCTAACCTTCCTATGCCATAGCTTATTCACTTCTTCGTTTGTAGGATGAGGGCAATAATATCTACCTCATTAGACCACTTAGCTGAGTTAATAAGATTTAAATGTTTAAAATGAAAATGTCCCATAGATATTAGCTGTTCTTATTATCTCCATGCCAATAATATGATCAAAACGTCTTCAAGAATGCAAGGGACATGGAGAGCGGCTGCCCTCTGAGTCCCTCGGAATCATTTCACACCAGGAAGAAAATAAAGATCTGCTCTTTGTAAACCTGCCTTGTCACTAGCTCATTAATTAGGCTCCTAACTCATCATAGCCCAGAGGGTGACACACCAAATTAGAGAATGGAGGAAAAAAGTGCCACCTAAAAACAATGAAAGCTTTGCTAAACTCGACAGTGTTCACAGAAGCAGCCACGAGTGTGGGGGTTGGTGGCCCGGGCCCTGGGCTACCCACTTAGCCTCTGACCTTCTGATTCTTTATTTGTGAAAGGGGGATATTTTTGTCTACTGTAGAAAGAACATTTGCATCTCTCCAAAATTCATAAGCTTAGTGGCATTCAGATTAATTTGATGACTTATACATGATCCTTGGGGAGCCTGTGGCAGCAGTCTTGTAGCCTCTTTTGGGTTTTGCTGATCTGTGACTGTCCTTTGAAAAGCCCTCACCCTTTTCTGTGATGGGCACGCGATCAACATCCCTGCTTGTTTCCATTCTGTTCAGCATTCAAGGTTCAAAGCCTCCTCTGTCCTCTTCCACTCTATCAAAGGGAATTTGTCTCTTCCTTGTCCTAATAGGCTAGCCCCTGCCTGTGGTCCTGTGTCACCTTTCTACTTATAGGCTGACTCTTTATGTTCACAGCCTACCCTCCATAGTTAGGAGCTCATGAGTTTTCTCTCTCCCTCGCTCCTCTCTCTTATTTTTGTGTTGGTATTGGGGCTTGAACTTGGGGTCTGGATGCTGTTCCTAAGCTCTTTTGCTCAAGCCTTGAGCCACAGCTCTATTACCAGCTTTTCTTGTTATTGTTGTTAATTAGAGATAAGAGTCTCTCGGACTTTTCCTGGCCAGGCTGACTTCCAGCCGTGATCCTCAGATTTTAGCCTTCTCAAATCCTCTCCTCTCAGATCCTCAGCTAGGATTATAGGCCTGAATCACTGTGCCCAGGCAGTCATGAGTTCTGTAGTAACAGGATTGCTGTCTGACTCCTTCCCTGCCTCTCTGTCCATAGTATTTTTCTACAGCCAGAACTTAGGAGACATTGATGGGATCAACAAAATTCCTGTTGATGTTCCTGGTACCCTTGAATCTCAGGATCACTTAGAAGTTTTTCATTGTAGTAAAATCTCAAGGGTAAAGAGGTATAATCTGTGTCTGCAACCCCCCCTAACTAAACTGCAGAGGGAGGCAGATGTTTATAAATGGTCAGGCATTGTATTGTTTGACCCTTCAAAAGATGTGTTGAAAGTGAGAGTGGCCTTCTCTCTGCCTAAGCAGCTGGAGTCTGTCTCAGGTCCTCTGGGCCTGACCTTGTCCAGCTGTTAATGATGGTTAGCCTTAAAATATCTGATCAAAAATGCAATGTCTTAAAGTGATCAGACAGGCCAGACTGAGCTGGGCCAAATCCTTTCAACAGACTGACCCAGTAGGAATCCAGGACACCGATTTCAGAGGTATTCACTGATGTGTGGGGCTTCAAAGAGATGGAGAAGAAATAGATTGCTTCTTTGCTGGGTGGGGATATCTAGAGTGCTTAACGAGGCTAGTTCTGGGTTTTGCAGTCGGTTGATGGGAAGCCTGGTGTGACAGGCAGTTAATGCTTAAGGACAATGAACTGTCTTGCTGTGTGATCACTGCAAGATGGTCTTTTATGGTCTCATTGATGAGTCAACCTCTCTGGGCAATCAATTTTTACCTTGCTAAACTTGCTCTGCTTTCCTTATGAATACGTTTATTTATAATCTTCAAATCTTCTGTCCCTGCCTGAGCTCTTGTTTTGAACTTTGGCTGGGCACTGCCTAGGAAACTTCAGGCTCTTTAGGTTTGGGGTATGTATTTCAAAGTCAGATTGTCTAGACATCTGTTCTGGAAATTGGTACGGCTCCACGGAGCGTGTCGCTTGGGAGATGAATTTCTTTATGGCTGGCCTGGCATCATTAATTTTAGTAAGAAGTTTTTGCATTGTAGTTTTATACACTAATAATCTGGAAGTGCTCTGCATTACTTATCCCTCAGGCCTGTGGAAACGAGAGATTCTGACAGAGTCTGTGACAGGAAAGTATCACCAGCTCCAACAGCAGAGTACTCATGGAGGTTTCCAATGAACCTGCCAAGGCCTGAACCATCTGCTCCCTCTCCAAGTCTCCTCTCACTTGATATGGGAATGCAAATATGCCAGGAATGCTGCACCACATGACAACAGCAACAGTGATGGGGTCCATGACAGTAGCAATGGCTGCCAGTGATTGGGTGGACCGGCTGCTGGACTACATGTTCTGTGAACATCAGTGGTTCCCATCCCCCACTGCATGTTAGACTCTATGGGGAAATGTACACACTTAGAGCAGGATTTCCTTTTCTAACGTTGTATTCCAGATCTCCCTGGTATAAACTCTTTAAAACAACCCATTTATTTCTGATTATTTAAGTAATCTGTAAGCCTGGTAGAATATCTTGACATTTAAGAAACCAGAGAATGGCTGAGCACTAGGGGTGGGGGTCAAGCCTATAATCCTAGCTACTTGGGAGGCTCAAATGAGAAGGATTATGGCTTGAGGTTACTCATGGCTGAAAAGTTCTCAAGATCCTCCCCCCAGAAAGACCTGGATAGGGTGGCACAGGCCTGTTTTTCTAGCTACATAAGAAGACTAACATAGGCAACATACCCAGGAATGCACCTGAGCAGGAAGACAAACCCTATTGCAAAAATAATGAGCAAACACAGTGATTCCAGTTCCTGGCATCTTGTATATACACTTTTCTAATTTGGGGAGGGGAAGGGAAAAAACAAAATGCTTAAATAGGGATACAGGTTGACCCATTGTAACAATGAGATGTGTAAGACACTATGTTGAAAATGAACTTTACAACGTGTGGGGGGGAGGGAGGAGTGAAGAGGAGAGAAGGGGAGGGATGGTGAGGGAAAAACAAAGGAGGAGGTAACAATGCGCAATAGGAAATGTGCTCATTACCTTACTCATTTAACTGTAACCCCTCTGTACAGTATCTTTACAATAAAAACATATTAAAAATGATAAGCAAAAATCAAGGCTGGAGGCTTGGTTTGGCAGTAATAAGAGTGAACTTATGTTGGTGGCCAGAGTGGGGATGGAGAAACTATTGCGGACTGTGTATTTCCTGTCTTGTGTGGCCAAGGTAAAGGAGGTGGCCCCATAGCTCTACACTACTGCATAGCTGGATTTTCTGAGGGGCAGGAGCAGCCATGCACAAGCAGAAACGGTCTAATACTTTCTCTTGGATTTGGGGTCTGCATAGCAGGCCTGCAATTGGAAGGTAATAAGTATTTCTTTGGTGTTAATTGACTATGGATCTGTACTCTTTATAATGGCTCCTTCTTTCTTTTGAGCAAATTGCTAGACCCTTGGTGAGCATCAAGAAGACATTTTCTGATGATGTGGAAAAATAGAACCTTCTGGAGTCGATATCTCTGTAAAATAGCCAAACTGTAAAAATAACATTGTAAACGGTTTTTCTTGAAAGGGAAGGGGGAGCGAAGAGGGGAAGTTTTCAGAAATCGCAGTGCATCGTCTTCATCACGAACCCTTCACCACCATACCCTAGAAGATAGCAGGAGTCCCAAGAGAATGGCCATGTGCTAAGCCTGGGTAGCCGTAGGCATCAGGAATCCCAGCTCCAGAAAAGATTCTTGGACCACTGCAGCTCAGGGAACCACAGTGAGCTTGACCAATGACAGTGACCCAGGTATGATGTCAATCCTGCCGTCTCTTGGTTGCAGGCATCTGGATTCTGATGCACCTTTAGGAGGGGAAGCGTTGCCAGGGATATCCTACTGACTTTGCTTCTCATCTGGCAAGATGGATATTGGGAGTTGCAGTTAGATGGATTGCATCAAATTAGAGAAATGTATATTTACTGCAAGCCTAAGTGTTCATACCCACTGAGATTTCATTTCTCCCTTCTCGAAATTGACGATGACATTTCCCCTTCTTACCCAGAGGAGTTCTAGTCAGCATGAAAATGATGTAACACCTGAGAGCAGGCGTGGTGCTACATGCCTGTCATCCCAGCTACGTGGAAGGCTGAGGCAAGAGAATCATGAGTTTGAGAACAGCCTCGGGCACAGTGAGACCCTCTCCCAGAAGCAAAAGGGGGATTTACAAGTTCCATCCAGCAATGACGCCATGCAGGTTTCAAAAGTATTTGTTGAATGGGTTTTGATACATAAATAGCATGCAACATATCCTCGGTTATTAGCGCCGGTGTGCTCAGGAGGGGAAACTGGCACATACACCGGGCTGCTCTCAGGTGATGTCATTCTCTATTTCGGTGACTGCTCAGGTCCTGGTGATTACTCTTACTCACTCACCTGACAAAGAGCCAGGGTGTGGACAATACCAGAGGCCAGTGGATGCCCTCTGAGGTCCCCATAGTAACGGCCGTTCTGCACCGTGGAGAGTTGGAGTCACAAAGGCAGACACATTTAATTACATTTCTTTAGACTGCTGACTTGGATCAGGACTATGGCTTCATTTCCTTGAATCGACTGCAGATTCTTTCTAAATACATGATCTATGAGATGGGCCTGCTTGGTAAATCTCCCCAGGTGGCAGAAAAGGTCACATCTCTGTTCTGAGCCCATCACCAGGGCTATGGCTTATCTTGGATCTGACACCCTGTGGCTGGCACAGAGGCAGCAACCCCTCCCACTTCCCAGACTGCCTGGTGCATAAAGCCCTGACTCAAGCCACTGTCCCCATTAGCACTACCTGTGCATGAATGCCTCATTGCATCCCAAATGTCAACCTCTAATGCAGTAATGGGCTTTAACCTAGAGCAGACAGCAAGGCCGATTAGGTGTTAAAGAAGGATTATTAATGAAAATGAGAAAAACAGTATATTTAGGACAGAGTGTCACACAAAGAGAGCAATGGGCTGGGATAATACTTTCCCCACTGCTCTCAGGAAACAGCTGCAGAAGCCCAAGTGTCTGTTTTACAGCAGATGCTAATGCTCCAGCTCAGGGAATAATGAAGGGTACACCTTTCACCACAGGGGGGCAGCACTAGCTTTGAGCCCGTCACGGAGACACATGTCACAAGGAAAAATGAAGACAGATTGGCAAGGGGGCTGCAGGGTGGGGTGGTGGTGGTGATGTCAGTTGCTTTGGGACCTGGAAAGACTTAGAACGACGACAACCGAACTGAGCCAAGGAAAGCCTCACCTAAGTGTGAAAGCATATATAGCCATAGAGCCTCGCAGGGTGATCTGAGAAGGCGCCTTACCTTTTCTGGTTTTCGTGTTCTCGCAAGGACAATGGTGTTTGTGTTGCCCTTCTTGGGTGGAATATAGCTGTGAAAGTGCTTGCAAACTGAAAAGTGTATTTTACCCAATTGTATTTATTCGACATCCTGACGGTGATGTGTCTGGCATGTGAAAGATACTATTACATGTAAAGATGTAAAAACGTGGAGCATGGGGTTTTGTTGTTTTTATTTATAGAGTTAATCTAATCATCTATCTATCATCTATCTATTTGTATAGGGTCTCCCTTCTGTAGTCCAGATAGGCCTTAGACTCATTATGTAGCCCAGGCTGGTCTCAAACTTTGAAATCTTCCTTTTTCAGCCTATTGAGGTTTTCAGGTGTTATTACTCCCCATGCCCCGCCCCCTCGCTTGCCGCAATGGCTTTGGAATCTGAATGATTACAAGGTAAGGTGAGCTCATTTCTGGCTTGAAGCTAGTGAAAAGCTGCACTGGTAAACAGGTGAAGAGAAAGAAAGCTAAGGCTAAAGTCTGGGCAACCTTTAAGGTGCAAGGCATGGCATGAATGAGAGAGAATGGATGGGAAGGGCAGGAGGTGTTCTAGGACAATTGCATTTTTGGAGCAAACGGGGTACGTACTGGAGAAAAAAGAATCCAAGGAAGTTAAGTGACTGAGTCAGATCATGGAAGGTAGGAAGAGAAATGGGACCTGTATGTATCACTCTTTTAAATACCTTAATTTGGTTGTAAAGAAACAAAGGAGTTTTCTGTTAGGAAGTTCTTAGAACAATCCAGGTGTGAAAAACTAAAGGCAGCTGGGTTCAATTCCTTACCACAGAAACAGAAAAAGCCAGAAATGGTGCAGTGGCTCAAGTGGTAGAGTGTTAGCCTTGAGAAAAAGAAAACAAAAAAAGAAACCCAGGGACAGTGCTCAGGTCCTGAATTCAAGCCACAGAACTGGCAGCAACAACAACAACAGCAGCAAAAAAACACAACCCCCCCCCCGCCCCTCTACAAAAACTAAAGGCAGGACTGGGAGGCAAGAAGGGAAAGGAAGGGAAAAAAAAATCAGGTGCTGCGTATTATAAACATACAGCCCAGGAAGCAGGTTGAGATTAGGGAGGGACTAAGAGCAAGCCTGAAGAAATAAGGGAAAGCCAGGCTTAGCTGGGCTTTGTGGCGGTCCTAGGGTGTCTGGCTGTATTAGGTAAGTACATGGACTCTGTGGAGCTTCTACAAGAGACAATGATGTGATATTATTTGTCTGTTAGAAGGTTCTTTTGTCTAAGCGGGAGTTAGAAAAAGTGGTGGAAGAATGATCAGAAAACTCTGTCATTTATTGTTCAGATTAAAAAAAAAAAAGATGGGATGGAACCAAGAGACACAGAGTGGGTAGTTTTGAGTAGAACTCAGAGGAAGTGAAAATGAGTAGATTTCCTACCTGTGGAAGGTTTTATTCTTGGAAACCAAGGACAAAGGCTTTGTGGAGAAATGAGTCGATTCAGTTTGGAGATGCTGAGTTTGTAGTGTGTTTAGAGCATACAGGTGAAGATGCTGAACTCTTTAGAGATTAGGTCAGCAACTAGAGATATAAAGTAGAAGCAGATCTTACAGGAAGATCTGGGGTACTGGGTCACCCCAGCCTCTACACAGTAATTTTATTCTGAAAGAGGTTTAACGGCCATTATGCCTTCTCATCATTAGAACCTGGGGTGACGGGGTGGGGGTAGGCACTAAAGTTTTGTTATAGTTTGGGAGTCTTGGCAAGTTAGGGTGATCCAATAGCCTGATATATATAGTGATACCCTCACTTACTTTGTGTAGGAAAATTTCCCTTTTTTTCTTGACTATTTCTCTACAGTTTATGAGTCCTTAGAGGAAAAAAAAAACCCTTCCTTCCTACTCTTTGAGCTAAACCCTTTATTGGAACATATTACCAGAGATTAAATTCCTTTTTAAAAAAACTTTATTATTTTATTTTTTATTTTTTTATTGTGAAAATACTGTACAGAGGGGTTACAATTACATGGGCAAGATAATGAATACATTTCTTATTAAGCATTGTAGCCTCCTCCTTTGTTTCCCCTTCCCATCCCTGCCCATCCTCTCCCTCCCGCCCCCCCCACCCAATCCTCCTCCCCCCAAAAAACTTTTTTTAAATTAAAGCATAAATTTAATTGCTATAATAATAATACATATTCACGAGCTAACATGTGACATACAAACCATGGATGTAATACATGATGATCATATCATGACCCTTGGCTTATCTACATTTTATTTTTATTGTAAAGATGCTGTACAGAGGGGTGACAGTTACATGAGTAAGGTAATGAGTACATTTCTTGTTGAACATTGTTATCCCCTCCTTTGTTTTTCTCCTACGATTCCTTTCCTCTCCCACCGCGTCCCCCCATCTACCATATTAGAAACACATCATTTCTTTGTGTTGGGAACATTCCAGATCCTCCTCTCTATTTTAAAATATTCAATTAATTGTTGTCAATCACACTTATCCTACTGTAGCGCAGAACAGAAGAGATTTCATCTTCTCTGCCTGCACTCCTGTACCCATGATCACTTTCTCCCCTACTTTCTTGCTGGGACCAGGTAACCACTTCTTGTCTGAAAGATCATCAAATGGATAGATACGTGTTACATCAGTCAGAAATGCTTCTAGCTGTGCGTCGCTACCAAGTTTAAAAGACAAGATTTTTTTTTAAGTGTCTGAAAAACAAGTGAATCTGGAGAAAGGGAACTGAGTTTGTTGGATCAGGAGTTCAATGAGTTTCTAACTCGCTTGACATTTTCCTCGTGGCTGTTAGATAACTCCTGTGTTCCAAGTGCCATCCTGCCTTGAGTGCAGGAAAAAAGGAAGACGCCATCTATGTGGATTTATTTTCCAGTCAGGGAATCACTAACCTAACTTTCTTAGTTCTCATTGGACAGAGCTGTTAGTTACTCCAGCTACCCGAATGTTGAGAAAGGTAAGTATTTAGCTTTTCCCTTGCTTTGGATGATATTCAGTTAATGGAGGCAGTCAGGGAGAGGGCTGAGAATGAACATTTTGTTGGCCAACCAGCTATGTCTGTCTGCACCTCATGTCACCTACGTATGACACCTTCCTTGCCTCAGTTTACAACATTTTTGTTATTGGAAACAACAACCATAAAAATAATAAAGCAATGTAAAAAAAGCTCTGATTATTGCACAGCATTATTTGACTTTCAAAAAGTGTCTTTCCCCCCCTACAATTACAAAAACTTGTCTTTGTTTCTTACTACATTCCGACGTGGCTGCTGTTTTTTGGCAGATGCGGAAAGGGGCTGGAGTGGCTGTGTGCCTTGACTCAGGTCATAAAAGTAGTGAGCAGCAGAACTGGAATGGTTTGATTCTAGTAACTGCTGCTGTATTGCCAGGCTGTGTGGGAGTCATAGCAAAGTCTTCAGAGCTTTTTCCAGGGGAATCACAAGGCTTTTAGTCCAAAAGCAAACATGGCTGCTTTGATAAGTTCTAGGGCCAAGGCCTATCTTTTCAGATGGGTGACAGTCCCTGATCTGAGGGCCAGCGTAAGCTTCAGAGCTTGGAACACTGTCACCAGTAAGAAGGGGTGGTGGAATAGAGAGCTTCTCTTGATAAAAGAGAAAGGAGATGTTCAATTGTGAATAAAGAATGACCCTAACAGTACGACAAAACCACGCATGTAACTGAGGCTTAACTATTGGCCTTATGATTCTACAGGAGGCCAGGGTCAACTTGTCCCCTGTGAGTACTGGGGACACCTAGTGGTGTTCTTTACATTCTGGAAATTCCTAAGGGAAGAACACACACACACACACACTATAATTTTTTTCTAGTGACATCTCTTTTCCTCTTTTGCTTAATGATTTTAGTTTATGATTCGATTCACCAAAGTGAATAGACATGTATCAAACAACATGCAATCCTATCACAAAGCATATTGCTTGGTGTTGCTTTTTGCTCTGTTTCTTTCACTGTCTTAAAATATTGCCCACCCCACCCCCAGGGCTCTCATATCTCAGGTTTTAGCTAAGCTTTGGTGCCCTGCAGGGGTTGCCAGGCTGGGACCCCAATAATGAGCACCCCGATGCCCCTCCTAGCCCACTATAATCTAGCTCTGTGCATGACTTCCCGTCGCAGGAATGTAAACAACTGAAAACTCAATAATAAATAATTTCTGGTCTTTAAGACTCCAAGCCATTCTCATTTTAGAGCGGATATTGATCATCTTCTGTAGAGGCTGGGCCATTACGCTCTTAGCATCTCTCACTGTGTGGGTCATTTCTTGTTATCTTTTAGAGCTGTGATTACTACTTCCTCCAGCATCCCTCTCCCTCTCCTCTCATTTTGTTTAAGCTCAAAGTCTCTTGAACCGCTTAAAGGCTGTCTCTTATGAGGATCGCAGGTGAAGTCCCATAATTATAGACTGGGAAATCTATAGGGAAGTGGCTCATCAATAAATTTAGACTGTGTTACTATAGTTAATCAAATTCTGGAGGCATCCGGCCATATTCTGAAGGGAAAGTCGTGTGGTGAGCAGGACTCTTCTGCCCTGAGTGCTGGTTAGTCTGGGGTTATGGAGCGGACCGGATGCCCACTAGCAATGTAAAGGTTGTGTGAATTTGGACCAGTCTCAATTTACTCATCCCTCAAATGACATTGAGGTTATGTGAGTTAAACATATATAAAGTTGTCGTCAAATCTACAGTGCGTGAAATGTTATGGTTAATTAACATGACTAAACAAACAAACCTGGGACAAGCTCAGAAACATTTGTTGAGGCAAATTTCTCATCTAGGCACAAGCAGTGTGGCTTGGGGTGCTATGTCCCTGGTTGACCAGCAACCTCTGGGGCAGGAAAGGAGAGTACCTTGTTTTCTGCTGAGTGACCCATAGCAGGAAACCACCAGCTTCCCACAGAGATCCTCTCTCAAGAACATCAATTAAGAATGGGGCTGAAGTGGTCAATCCAATTAATGACTAATTGCCAAAAGTGCTAGAAGAATTTTAACCAGGTTCCCAATGATTCCTTTAGAGACCTTTTGGTGCACATATGAGATGGTGGAGCAGCCTGAGGAAATGATGTAAAAACCCTCTCTCTCTGTTGCCTGACATTTAAGGACCTTTTGAAAGCATCTTTTGGTTGGGCGTCTGCTGCGATGTGGCTTCAAAGTGAACACTTGGGACTCTGGGTCCTGTTTCTGGATTTTATTTTCAGTGTTGGCAAAAGGAGCAGGGTAGTTTTGAGCACAAGTTTAGTGCTGGGAAAATGGATGTTACTTGGCTCTGTTATTTCTCTTCTATTTGTGAGCAGCTATCGATATGCTTTAAAATAAATGCTTGGCCTAACTGCTGCACCTCTTCCTTGCTGGCTGGCTGAGAACATGAAAAATGGTAGTTGAAGATGATCTCCCCAGTATTTTGTCAGAAGCACTATATTACAGGAAATAAATCCCAAAGAATGCAGCAAATGTGTTTGCTAGGAGCATGGTTTCCTGGGTTCTCCAGAGCTTCACAAACTAGAGTCACCCCGAACCATCCACATTCTTCTCTGAGAGGGCACTTGAGTCTCTCAGCAATCAGTAGTTTGGTAAAATGAAGATGGGACTTTCCCATTTTTCTTGTTTTCCTGAGGAGTCTGGCAATGTTATTGCTAGTGCCAGCCTCAGGAGAGAAGTCTACTAGATTCCTTCCCCAATGAACTAGCAGAAAGCTGGATAGGAAGCATGGATCAGATGTTAGAGCACCAGCAAAGAGCAAAAAGGCCAAGCAAAAGCCCAAGGCCCCAGTGTCAAGCTCTTTCCCCAACTCTTAGTTCATAGCAAATCGGGAAAAAAGCAAAATCAACAAAAATCTCTAGTTAAGAAAGTGAGACCACTGTATTTGAATTTGGTACCCTTGTATTGTATATACATTTATTTGAATTAGGGAAGGGAACAACAGAATGGTGAGACAAAGGACAAGGGGAAATCAATGCAATGGTGATATACACAAGACAATATGTTGGAAATGATCTGTACAACCTGGAGGGGGTTTGAGGGGGAGAAAGTAGGAGAAAAATGAGGGAAGGGGTAGCAAGTTTGACAAGAAATGTACTTAGTACCTTACTTAGGTAATTGTAACTCCTCTGTACATCACTTTGACAATAAAAAAAGAAAGTGAGACTGTAGCCTCGTTTTAAGTGGTTCTTAACAATGATAGTAAAGGATTCTCAATTTCACTTTCATTAGTGCAGAATAGATATTTTGCTTTCTGTGCACTGGGAAAACCTGGATGCAAAGAAAAGTTAGTATTTGCTCTAAATACACATTAAGCCCTTAAGTTATAAGGAAGAATGTTCCTGTTTGTGGCTCAGGACTTATGAGGCAAATTTCTTCATCAGAATAGTTCTTTTTCTCTCTGTGCATTGGGAAAACCTGGCTGCAAAGAAAAGTAAGAAAGGTACTGACATTTACTCTAAATACACATAGATCCTTAAATTATAAGGATGAACGTTCCTGTTTGTGGCTCAGGACTTAATTTATGAGGCAAATTTCTACATCATTTATGGGAAATTGAAATATATATAATAAGCATCAGTTACATTTTTAACAAGTGGGACTGAATTTTGGAGAATTGGTTACATCTATTAGAAGCTGTGATTCAGGAAAATGCTTGTGTGTACAGAGGCATTATACATGTGGCTAGAACCAACTGCTATGACTTAGGAATATTACATCATGTCTTACAGTAAATGTTGATGTCAATGTGTTACAATGTCTGTAATTCACTTTAACTGCTTCAGCATAGAATAACATTAAGAGTGAGTTAGTTTGAGCCCCATTTTAGGGGAATCCAGTTGCCCATTAGCAGTTGCTACATAAGTATCCAGTTAGCAATTAACCAGAAGAGGCCACATTACAGACAGGGCTACTGGGAGCATCATTTTATTTCTGATCAGTCCAGAGACTTTGCTGCACAGTATAATCTCTGCTAGGAATGGTGTTTAGCAGGGGGAATTAATGAGTAGTAGACTATGGAAAGGGCTGAGTTTCATGAAATAAGTGTTATTTAAGAAGTATGGATCCGGGAAAAATAGAGACATTCTTTACTCATGTACAGGAAAGTATAAAATCTTAACAGGCTGTCTAGACTCAACCTTTTTGGAGCTCTTGTGGCCTGATGCTTTGTAGTCTAGGAATTGGCTGACTTTTCCTATAAGGGAACAGAGAGTTAATATTTTATGTTTTCTAGTCACATGACATATGCTTCAACTTCTTAACTCTGCATTCCTTTCCTTTTCTTTCTCTTCTCTTATATTTCTTTTTATTATTATTATTATTCTTGCTGGTGATATGCTTAGCTCCTTCAGTTGAAGTGAAGTCTTGTAGACTTTTCTGCCTAGCTTGCTTGGAATGGCGATCTTCTGATCTTTTTTCTCCCATGTAGCTGGGTGCATAGGTATTGGTTGAGAAGGGATCTTCATGTATGCCTGGACTGTTGTCTAACATGATTCTTCCCATCATATCCCCCCACAGAGTTAGAATTACAAGTATGAACCGAAGCCATGTTGAACCACCTATACAGTCTTGGAATCTTAGTGAACAGATAGAGCAGATTGTATAGGTGATATAACTACTTACTAATAAGTAAATGTGTGATTAAGCATTTCCACAGACTTAATTCCATAGTTCTTCACAAGAAGGAATTTAGATGAGCTTCATGGATCTAAAACATATGGGTAATTTCACTTTCTTACCAATTTCATTGCTTTATGTACCAGGTTGGCCTAGTCTATGGCCTTGAGTACCTTGGTCAAGATCAGAATGTTTCTCTTTGATGCTGGTCCCACTGTGGTAATGATCCATGACTCTGCTGTACACAGTAGGTCCTCATTGTAGATTGTGAATGAACTGCTTGCTTGATGTGAACCAGGAAATGGGTTGATTTTTTTTGTTTGATAATTTAGCTCAAAGGAGGCTATTTTCTGTGATCCTGATGTGCTTAGCATTTAACTAGGAGTGCAAGCATAAGAATTAGGTAGACATATGGATTAAAATCTGTGAACATTTATAGTATTGACTTCAGAGATAAACAGTCATAAATTTAACAATGGATTAGTTAAGGTACTGCCTCTTATTAGGTTGCCTGGAGAGGAAAGTGAAACATTTATGTTCATAATGTTTAATTTATTCAGCATAATTTGGAAATGTAATTCTATTTTTTTTGGGTCGGTTCTGGGCTTGAACTCAGGTCCTAGGTGCTGTCCTTGAGCCTTTTGCCTAAGGCTAGCACTCTAACACTTAAGCTACAGCTCCACTTCCAGTTTTGGAGTGGTTAATTGGAGATAAGAACTTTGGGCTTGGGGCTGTCCCTCAGCTCTTCAGCTCAAGGCTAGTGCTCTACCACTTGAGTCACTTCCGGCTTTTTCCGCTTATGTGGTGCTGAGGAATCAAACCTAGGGCCTCATACATGCAAGGCAAGCACTCTACCACTGAGCCACCTTCCCAGCCCCAGAGCAAGTATCTATCTATCTATCTATCTATCTATCTATCTATCTATCTATCTATCTATCTATCTATCTATCTATCTATCTTTATTGTGAAAAGGGGTTACAATTACATGGGCAAGGTAATGAGTACATTTCTTATCAAGCATTGTGGCCTCCTCCTTTGTTTCCCCTTCTCATCCCCCCCCTCCAGTCCTCCCACCCCCCAAAGTTGTAAAGTTCGTTTTTCAACATAACATCTTGTACATCTCATTGTTGCAACAGGTCCACATGTATCCCTATTTAAACAATTTGTTTTATCCCTGCCCCTCTACAAATTATACCAACATCAAATACAGTGAAAACAGGGGTTAACCCATGGGGGAGGGATATACAAAGCAACAAAGAAATATAAATATGTTAGAAACCATGGCAAGAAAGAAAAACCATTTGAGTCCTTATCTTGGGGTTCATTTCGTCTAACATCAACTTATCTGACCATTTCTGCTTGTTTCAGACATATACTAGTTATTGTAAATAAGGGAAACCATGGGACCTATGTTTCTTTGTGCCTGGCTTACTTCACTTAATATATTTTTTTCCACATCTTTCCATTTCCTAACAAGTGGGGCAATGTCATTCTTTCTGATGGAGGCATAGAATTCCATTGTGTATATATACCACATTTTCTTGATCCATTCATCTACTAAGGGGCATCTGGGTTGGTTCCATATCTTAGCTAAGGTGAATAATGCAGCATGTGCTGGTAGCTTTAGTATTGTCTTGTTTGTAAACATTTGGGTAAATGCCCAAAAGTGGGATTCCAAGCAAGTATTTATTAAGCAACTTTCATATGCATCTTTCTGTGCCAGCGGCCCTGAAGTGCAAAGTAAAAGTATACAGTATATAGTATACATTAGCCCTTTGTATTATAGTTCCTATGAGACGGCTCTTGAGGAAAAGTGGTGAATGCTCAGAATGCAGAGAATTCACTACTGTACTATAGATGCTTAGTTCATTTTTTTCTGCTAAAGACATGCTGCCTTCCAACAAATCTATAAATTTCACATTATCACTTAAATGATGCATATTACATGCCCTTTATGTCTTGGGAGGATTACTATAGTAGGCACCATTTACTTTTTGGGAGGTATATGTTCACAAAATTTAGGACAGGGAGACAGCAGATTACACAAGGATTTACACACAACTAATGACCATTTGGGACTAAGACCTTCTCTATATGAACTAAGCTGTGTGGACATTTACAATTTCTGTGTTTGAATTTCATTTGAGATTATAAAATTTGTTACTTTTTTTTTTACCACACCTGGTTAAAACTGCATGCAATAAATCTGTGAATAAGGCAATCTAACTGTCATTCCTGATCTCGAGGTCAGATGGAATGAGTGGCCGAAGCCTTTTCCCTAGGGAACATCATCCAGTACTCTCCTCTGAGCCAGCTCTAAGTATTTGCAAGTCAAGGCATGTTTTGGCACTCTTTCAGATGAGCACATACAACTGTGTTTGTATCTATCAATATCTCATACACTCCCTGGCTTCTGTTAAAATTACCTTGGGTTTTGCAAGATTTTGTTCATATTTCCTGAGGTGCTATTCTGGATAGTTAGGTGATGAGCAGGAAGTGTTAGAAGGAAGGAAAGCAGGAAGAAAAGAAAGAAATGATACATTTCAGGATTCCTCCTTAATGATGTTCAAAAGGAGCGGGTGTAGGTGATTGAAATGTGGACCTACGGGCAGGGTACTTTTTAATTTCCATTTAAAGTGGGGAGCATGCCTGTGGGGAGCCAGGCTGACCTCATTTAGCTGGCAAAAGGTATGTATGTGCATAGCTAATAATGAAAGAATCTCATATTTATAAAGGAATTTTATGCTTTGAAAGTTCTTTGACACACTTTATTATATTTTTGATCCTTTCAATAGTCCCAAGAGGGAGGCCAGAATTATTATTGCCTCTTTGGGTATATAGAAAATGAGACAGAAAGAATTCAGCAATGTGTTCAATGTCACCTGTAATCCTACAATCACATGGACACAATTATGGTCTTACACATCATATCCACAGCTGTTTCTGTTGCAAGGAAAGCAAAAACAACTTAAGGTAAAACTCTCTCTTTAAAATATAGACCAATTATTGTGTTACTGGGTATAATTTCTGAATACTCCAAGTTGTGTTTTTTCTTTTTTTGTTAAGTCAGGTAAAACCACATTATCTTTCTGGTTCTTTAAAATTCTTTTTTGAAGAATTAGGATGCCAAAAAACTCCCCGAGTTTTGTCCATGTCTGAAAACCATCTGTTCCTTTTAGTCATTTCCTTTGGGTGAACTTGTCATTGCATGCTTCCTTGCCCAACTTCCAGGGAAGTTCAAGGACATTTCAACTAGTTTCCTGGGAATGGCTTGGACATTTTTGATTTTGTAAACTTGGAAGAGTGCTTTCTCTTATCCTGAGAACTGGAGGTGAAATGAGTGAGGTGCGGGCAATCCAAATCCACCAGCAAGCTCCATCTTTATCCCTAATAAATTGTGAATACTTTATAGTTTTGTTGTGGAAAGGAAACTCTATTTCTCTTCTCATCTCAGGGGGGACGAATATGACAAAGTACTTCTATTCATGTATGAAAATATCACATTGAAACCCCATTGTACAATTAGTATGCACTAGTAAAAATGTTAATCAAATGTTTTCAAATTGTTTGGGAGAGATGCTTGTATTAAAAAAATAAAAAGACTGGAAGAGTGCAGTCGGAGGTGTGGCTCAGTTGCATAGAGTGTTATCCAGTGAGCCAAAGTGTCAGGCACTGAGTTGGAGTCCACTCTTAGACCTAAAAAAAAAAAAAGAACAGGAAAGATTAAAAGAGGGGAGAAGAGAAATCAGAATGTTCTAACAGAAGTTACAATATGTAAAATCTGTGTATTAGAAAAAAAGGCACCTAGAAGGCACAGAATAAGGAGGAGATTATACTCCCTTAGTCTAGCTTCTTTCATAGGCCTGGACCTTGAGCTTCAGAAAGGTGAAATAACTCAATAAAAGTTAAACAGTAGGCAATGGCAGGTCCAGCCCTGAGAAGTACAGTCACTTTTCTTTCTTTTTTTTTTTTTTGAAGTTTCTCTTTTTTAAAATTTATTGTCAAGGTGATCTATAGAGGTGTTTCAGTTACATTTGTAAGGTAGTGAGTAATTTCTTATAAAACTTGTTACCTGCTCCCTCATTTTTCTCCCACTTTCCCTCTCCTTCAACCCCTCCCCCAAGTCGCACAGTTCATTTCCAATAATATTGTCTTATGAGTATCACTGTTGCATTGTTTCGCACTTTGTCCTTTGTCTCACCATGTTGTTGTTCCCCTTCCCTTCCCTTCCTTAATTCAGATAAACATATATACAATACCCAAATCAGATACAGTGACATCAGGGGATAAACTATAGGAATAAAACACAAAAGAAAAAAGAAATTACATAGTATATTAAAAACAAAAACAAGAAAGAGAAACCTCTTGTTTACATATATTGGATCAAGAAAATGTGGTAAATATATACAATAGAATTCTACATTTCCATCAGAAAGAATGACATCAACCCATTTGTAAGGAAATGGGAAGACCTGGAAAAAATCATATTAAGTGAAGTAAGCCACACTCAAAAAAAACATAGATCCCATGAGTTCCCTAATTTGTAATAATTAGTATATGTCTAGGATAGTCCTAGCAGATGAGCACAATAGCTCAATAGGTATGTACACATGACTGTATAAGATGATGTTAATTGAAATGAACTCCAAGATAGAGTAACTTTTTAAAATGCTTATTATGTCAGGGGCTTATGAAAATGCTATTTCCTAATATGATGAGTTGAATTGTGTCCCTCTCCAGTCTTCCTGGGAGCTATAGTTTATATGTAGCTATCCTAGCTACATAGTTGCTCAGATTGTACCTTTATTTGGATATAGGGTCTTTGCAAGGTAACCAAGCTGAAGAGAGGTTGGTTATTAAGCAGACTTGAATCCAAAATGACTGGTATTCTTACGAAGAGGGCAATGATGGACACAGACACGCACACACAGAGAACACCATGTGCCCATGTAAATAGCCATTTAGAACCAAGGAGAAAGCATGAGGAAAGATCTTTTCCTCACAGTTCTCAGATGGAAGCAACATATCAAGACCTGGATCTCAGGCTTCAGGCATGTAGAACTGAGACAATACACTCTGTTGGTTAAGCCATCCCAATTGTGAGCTTTGTTACACAGCTAACTACTACACCCAACCACCTTATTCAACAGGTATTGTTTCTCTTATTTGACACTTAGGGAAGCTTTGTGTTCAATTTCAAAGTCCAGGTATCTTTGCTGGGTGACTGTTTCTGGTAGGAGGAAAAGTTACAAGTTAAACAGACCTCTTCTTTCCCCCTCTCTGCCCTATACTGTTTTCTTATAAAGCTGCTCATTGAAGGCTTCAGAGTGTTTTGTGATGGCGCAGTTTTCTTTACAGTTGAATCATGTCATTTTTTTTTCTTTTTCCTTTTGAAAGAGACTGTTTTCCCTCAAGTGTTTTTTAGGTGTGAGAATCCAGAGGTTGCAGGTGTAGGTAGATAAGCTCTCAGCTTTAGCAGTTGGGGAATTTAAACACTTTGGTGTATCAAGTGGTTTTGCTTCTCTTTGAACCCAAACACCCACTGCTGCAACTAGAAATCATCTAATCCGTCAAGTGTGGGGTCATGGCTGTATAGAAGTGAAGAAGCTGTATTTCTATTCAGTACCAGGACGCCACGGTGAATGGGGTTAAAATGTGAGGTTCAGAGGCTCACCAGAGTGAGAGTAAGCAGTTTAAAAGCTGTGTAGATTGAGAAGATGGTGTCTATATTTTGATTGTTCCACTCCTTCTTTTGTTTTGACATCTTTTTACTAGCATCAATTAGTTGTGAAAAAAATTGCATTTTTGACCTGTCTATATATACATATGAAGTACCTTGACTAGACCCACTTTTTCCCATCACATTCCCTTCTCCCCCTTTTCCCTCTTCCCAAACCAACCTCAAAAAGCTCTATTGTTCCATTCTTAACACACACACCTAAGTATCTCCTTCATACTTAGTATTCACTCTCTTTCTTCTTATTAGTACCCCCGTCCCTTGTTCATCTTTTTTTTTAGTGTGTATTAATTGTTCAAAAGAGTTTAATGATGGTATTTACATATGCATACATAGTATTTTAATCAGATTGACCCCCTCCCACTTTTTTTTATTGTGAGAATACCATACAGAGGAGTTACAATTACATGGGCAAGATAACGAGTACATTTCTTATCGACCCCTCCCACTTTTTATAAATGGAATTCCATAGCTTCTCTTAGTGGTGGTTTACAACTACAAAGGTTTATTTTTCCCTGCCAAGTTAACCGTTTTGTAGAAAAATTCTTTCCTACAGAAAAAAAATGTTTAAATTCTTAACTTTGTTTTTTTAAAGATGTTTTCTTCTCTTTTGCTTTCTTTTCTTTTCTTTTTTTCTAGTCCTGGGGCTTGAACTTAGGGCCTGGGTACTATCCTTGAGCTTCTTTTTTGCTCAAAGCTACCACTCTACCACTTGAGCCACAGCACCACTTCGGGCTTTTTTTCTACTTATGTGGTACTGAGGAATCAAACCCAGGGTTTCGTGCATGCAAGGTAAGCCAACTTTGTGTGTGTGTATGTGTGTGTGTGTGTGTGTGTGTGTGTGTGTGTATGTTGAGGGGATGTCTTTAAAAAGATTTCAGTTAGTTTCCTTAACAATTTGTAGTTGATACACTCTCTGAGATTGTTGTAAGAATGCAATGAGTTGGTGTATGAGTTTGGGGAAAGTAGATAAATCTGCTGTCTAGACCGATCTAGAGAGCAGTTTTTAATTACATTACCAATTTCTCCAGATAAACATTAAGATAGACATAGAATCCATTCTCTCAAAAGTTATAGCTAAGACTTCTCCATTGTATTTTTGGGGGTATTTCATGAGTCTTGGGGAAGTAAAATTCTGCATCTTGATATTATTAACTGGAATGTTCCAGTTAATAGCTCACTATTACATCTAAAGGTTCTCACTCTAGATTTTGAGTTTCGTGTATTTGTGCTCACCCCAATCCAAAGTATGCCCAAGAAGCTGGGCATTGGTGGCTCACACCTATAATCCTAGCTACTCAGGAGGCTGAGATCTGAAGATTGCAATTCAAAGACCGTCTATGTGGGAAAATCCACAAGATTATTATCTCCAAATGACTACCAGACAACCACAAGTGATGCTATGAATTCAAGTGCAGAGCTCTAGCCTTCACCAAAGAGCTCAAGGACATCATCCAGGCCCCGAGTGTAAGTGCCATGACCACCACCACCACACAAAAAAGCCCAGGAAGACAAGTAGCTCTGCTACTTGTGCCAAATGTAACTACATGCCCAAGTCTCCTCCTCTTCTTTCTTTTAGCTGTCTGGATGTATTTCTAAGGGTTAGGGGAAATAAAAGAGAAAGGTTACATGAAATTTTGGGAGATTTGATGGGAAAACAGGGCAGAAGGGGCATGGAGGAGTTGAGGATGTGATGCTGAAGCACAAGGTAGTGGTTGAGGTTGAGGAGTGACTGTGGGTTTGAATTCTTGTCTTTCCCTATCTATATCTCAGTTTCCTCACTCATCAAGTAGGACTGATGAACATGGGATGACAAAATTAGTTACATACGCAGGTCACTGATGCCCATCTTACCTGTGGGTGCTCCAGTGGTACTCTAGGATGGCCATTCTTACCTCCTATGAGAATCTGTTCGTCTTTCTTCTCCCCTGATAGATTGTGAGCCCTTTGAGGATGTGGTAACCGCTTTCTGTCTTCTCATATGAATGTTGTTGGGTGAATGAGCCCTCAGAGCTGTTAGGAGTGTTACCCCTCTTTACCCTTAGAAAGGGTGAAGCATTGTTGGTGATTATCGCTATTCAGGAAAATGAGGAAGACTTTTTTCCATAGGAGATTTTGTTTTGGCCATAAGTCAATAAGGGCAGGGTGGATAATGGTTTCCTGGTGTAGACAAGACATAGACAGCTCCTTTCTGATGACAGTAGCAAGTTTGAAAAGTTTAGGGTCAAAAGAGGCATTGGAGATTGTTATTATTTAGACTGCGTAGCAAGTGTCCACTTAGAACGAGTGGCTGAATATAAAATTTGCCTTGAAGGAGCAGCATCAAGGATAAGGTCATTTCTTTACAGATAGTGAGTGGCTCATTTGTTATCCCAGTCCTGTGCTGTCCGGACTGGGCCTTTCTTGTTTTATGTGGCCTTGTCATTGCTTCCCTCCCATTTTTCCTTCCCTGTGATGCCAGGGTTATTGGTATAGATGCCAATCCCTGTCCTAAAGGAATGAGTCACTCATGGGTAGGGCCATTTGCCCTAGCAATTTCTACCTTCCACCCCTTCCTTATCCCACACTGATTGAGACAATGTAACTACTAAAGGCATGTGGTTAAAATTTAGCTTTTACCTTCTTCTTTTTTCTCCTTCCTTTCCCTCCCCTCAGACTTGCACAGTTTTGAGGATCATACATTTGAATACATTGCTGGTCTGCTAGATCAGCTCACATGCTATTAGTAATAATAAATAAGTGGATAATTCATTGGTTTTTATTTTTGCAGTGGATTTAAATTTTTCCCAGCTCTGTTTGAAGCTTTATTGATCTGTAACAGGAAACACAGGACTATTATCATAAATTCAATAGAATAGTGGTGCTGAAAAAGAGACTCAGTGGCGTGATGGTATGTGCTGTAAACACTAGAGCAGTCACTGGGAAGGCTTAGGAGGGGTTTAGAAACAAGCTAGGCCAGTTTAAAGTTCAAGATGAAGCAAGGACAATTTACCCCTATATCCTGGATAAGGCATGTGGGGAGGCCACATTCCATACTTTAGGCTCTCTACGGAGGGACACGGTTGTCTCCTTTTTTGGGGCATGCCATGTCTATCAGTAGGTGTTCATATACTCTGACTTATGGAAACAATGCCTCAGAGGAAGAGATGTGTGGAAACAGTACATTATTAGCATTTCTGGTTTGCATATGGAATGTTTCCTCCACTCCTTAAGGGCTGATACATTGAATGAGCTGGTGCTATTCTTGAGAGGTGGTAGAATCATGAGGGCACTAACCTGATGAATTCATGCTGAATGTGTATTTGGAGGTATGGACTAGTTGGAGGAAGCAAGTCACTGAAAGTATGCCTTTGAAGAGTCCATCTCCTCTCTGGACGCTTCCAGTCTGGCCTTGCTTCCTGGCCACCAAAAGGTAAGAAGCTTTGCTCTGAAATGTATCCTCACTATGACGTTCTACTTACACAAGGCCTACAGCAATGGGACTAACCAATCACCCTGGACTAAACCTCTCAAGTTGTGAGCCAAGGTAAATCCTTCCTCTCTTAAATTGTTTATCTCAGGTAATTCAGTTGACTAACATATCAGCTGGGTACATTCTTGTACAAGCAGAGTCCTACAAAATATTCACTGTACTCTGCCCAGTACTGAGTGTATCACTGATGAACAGCAGATCTAAATGGAGTCAGGGGAAGGTATGTTGTGTTATAAAAATGATTCATAAAGCAGCACTTTTTGGTGTGAGTTCCACAGAATACTAGATTGGCATTGTGGTGGTGTTGGAACTCTGTAGGTTAATGTGTTGGAAAATCTCCTCTTGGAAATTCCTAATGTGGAATAACTTGCCATTGGCTCTGAGAAGTCCTGCAGTGAAGATACATATTTAGCTTTCTTCAGTCCCGTGTCTCACAAACATACATTAGTTTGGAACACTTTCTCCCCCGCCCTTTGTACAGTAATACTTTGGATAATGCTTTGAGACTGCTACAGTAAACTACAAGCTTTTAGGCTAGGGTAGAGAGAATTATTTTAAGTTGTGCCAACTCTGTCAAAATTGTTGCTCCCCCACCCCCATGAAAACCTAAACAAACCTATAAAATGACCTGTACCTAGTAACACATAGAAGGTAAGAATTTATTGTAGAGGTGATTTTGCAGAATGAGCATTTGGGAAGAAATGTATCTGAGGGTTTTTGAAGTGGCAGAGAATCTGTGTTGAAGCAAATAGAGCAAGAATTAGGATGAACTGCAGAATGATAGCACAGACTGATACCTGAGCAGCTGCATAAGGAGAAGCTCAATTTTCTCTCTATTCATTTTACATTAAAAAAAATCTCCCAGGGGAGGGGGGAGGCTGGGAAGGGATGTGAAGGGTAAACAAAAGGAGGAGGCTGCAATGCTTGGTAAGAAATGTACGCATTATCCTGCCCATGTAATTGTAACCCCTCTGTACAGTATCTTCACAAATAAAATAAAAAAAAATCTCCCTACTAGTTTCCAACAACATGCTGAGCTTTGGGATGCACCTCTGAAAGAGACTTGGCCCCTGCTTCCCAGGACTAGAGAGGAAGACAAAAGCATACAACTTACGAAATTCCACTGTGAGGCACTCTGTGGTCAGGAAAGACTGGGTGTTGGGGGACATCACAAATGAGAAGCACCCAATTAAGCCTTGTTGAGTAGAACAAAGTTTGTCAAAAGGAAGCAACAGCCAAGCAGAGCTGAGAAGGGTGAGGGGGAATTGGAAAGAGTGCCTTGATCAGTGGGTGTGGTCCTGTGTAATTCCTGAGAGGGAGTGAATACAGCATGCTTGGAGAACTACGTGGGGTGTGTGTGTGTGAAACCAGAACTGAGTGTGCTAAACTAGAAATGCTGAGAAGGGTGTCTCAGATCATGAAATTCCTTGACTGTGCTAAAGACCAGCCCTTTATCCCTGTGATTAATATAAGACTAGTCCTGAAAGGCAAGTACTGTGTTGGTCATTATCCTGACTTGTGGATCGCTAAGGAGCAGAAACTGGATTCTGTTAAGAGACTGACTTAAAGCCAGAAAAGAAGAGAAGAGCCTGGGTAAACTTCTTCCCTATAGCAGTTAGTATGTTGGACTTCACTAACACATTAGCATGGAGAAATCAGCAACTAGGACAGAGATACATACTCAGGCTGTTTTGGGTAGTCTATGTTAGTGAGTGTAGTGCATATTGTCCCTTTATACACCTATATTACTTGTGTGCTGATTGTATCCAACTTTTACAGTGTGCATTAATGTATTCTCAATGAATCATTATTCGTTCAGGCATCTGTTCTACAAGGATTTATTGAACTGCTAGCAGAACCAGGTGTTGAGGAGATAATACATAATGCAACAATTATAGTCTGCCTGACAGACTAGTGTGTGTGACTGACATTACTCACCTAATCATCCTAATAAACATACAATCACAACTGTAATAAGTGTCATGAAGGAGAAGTACTTAGTGTTAGGGGACAGACTTGAGGGTTAGGAGAGGGTTACCTAGCAAGGTGGGCTTTGGCCAACAATTGAAGGATGATTAAGAATTAGCCAGGCCTGAGTCAGAGGAGAGCACATTAACATGGGCTGGAGGGGGTGGCATGATGCATTTAAGGAACTGAGCCCCTAGAACTAAGGGGAATGGAGACATAGAGACTTGGGAGTTGAGGTACCAATCTCTACAGTCATAAAGAAGCATGAAGGAATTTGCTTTTGTTCTAAGAGCATTGAATGCAAGTCAAAGGAATGTTTTTGATAAGAGGTTACATATTGTATTTGGAAAACAGTATGCTGCTAATATTGTGGGAAATATATTGGAGTGAGCCCTTGTAGATGTGGGTAGGTGCACCTGCATCTTGTGGGAATCTGCACTGAAGATGATGGTATCTTAGAGTTGGTGGTATCAGTGGAGACAGAGACAAATAATTCATGAGCATTTAGAAAGTAAACTTCCAGACCTGTGACGCATTATGTAGGAAGTAGGAGATGGAGGAAGTCTCCTAGATTATGTGCAATCATAAGTAATCTTCATAGACTGTGTGGCAGTTGGTGTAGAGAATATTAGATCCAATTTTAGAGAAGAATTATGCAATCAAGGGTTGATCAAATGGCTGAAGCTAAAAGGAAGGTTCCAGATTTGGCTATGATTTGGAAGGATTGAAAGTGAATTGATTGAAAGTGAAAGGATTGAGTGAATGATTGCTATGGTGTACACTGGACATCTTAGAGAGACAATGAAGACTAAAGAGAGTGAGTGCTAAGGATAGCTTTGAAGTGGCCCAGGCAGGGGAGGGTGTGCTTGCAGAGGAGCTTGAGAAAGACTAACCAGAGAAGGAAGAGAAGGATCGGCCACATGGGGCATGGAAGGCAAAGGAAGAAATTTCAGGAGGAAAGGTGCCACCTGGGTGACTGCCATGGAAACATCAACTATGATGGGGAGGAAAATGAAAAATGGATTTAGAAACAGGGAGGTGGTCGCTGACTTGTCCCTTTCTATACTTGTTACAGAGGGAGAGAGTTGCCTGAATGGAATGTCTTTGGTGAAGTCAGTAGAAGGGACTCCTTCAGAAATTTATGGTAGAGGCAAAGGGGCTGAAGAGATTCAGCACCTGTGTGTAGTCACAGGTCTGATGCTCAGGATAAGAGACCAGGGAACCATCCCTGATACAATGGTATGGAAACAGGCTCGCTCCTTCCTGCAGGTGATATGTTACAGAGAGATGCCCATGTGTACTCAGAATGGACATTTTTATATTCCCTGAGAGTAGTCCTTTCTACCTTCTGTATATATCATTTTTGAATACCAAGCATTCAATGAACAGTTGTTAATTAGTATACTTAATAGACTTAATATATTAAAATGCTTCACAAGCATTTTATTGTTTGTGTTTAGAAACAAAGGAATGATAAAAAGTTATATTATTCTTAAAAAGTCATTTACTTTTATGTTCATCTCACATAGAACCTGGGGAAGAAATAGAAATACCCATTTTATCCCCAGAAGGTTGCAGCTGATTAGCTTTGGTAGATATTGAATGCCTTCAAAATTCCTGTTGCTAAGGTTGAACACCTTGAATGTAATTTATTTTTTGTTTATCCTCTTGGGCAATGAGAGTAAGCATTTGTATCAAACTTATGTTATCTTCCACTTTATCGAACCACTCTGCAAACACTGAAGCATGATTTACAGTAATGTTTCATACGCGCCAGTACTAATAAAGTGGGTAAAGGTTTTGTAGGTTCCTCAAAGATGAGACTAAATTGTTGGGGAAGAAAGGATGTTGTGGATTTCAATTTACAAAGTAGCTGGGTTAAATTTGGTTCTCAAGTCAACAGGGGTTCTATTGTCTTCTATTTCTGCCAGTTGATAAAGGTAATTGTATGAAAAATGTTGAATCTTCTGTACTTCCTTAAAGACCATTTTAATCTTATGCAGCTGTTGGCAGTTGCTTTGAAGAATGCCACGTCATTTTAGAAGAAAACTCTCATTCTCTAGGACAATGCTTCTTACATTCCTGGGACCAACAGCAGTAATGCTACCTGGGAATTTACTGGGATCCAAATTCTGTGATTCTACCCAGACATACAGAATTATAAGCTGTATTTTAACATTGGCTCTGGAGAGCCATTGTTCTTGAGGTATTATGTCACAGAATGCATATGTGTTGACAGTGAAATATTACACCCCACTCCCAACACAATAAAAACTCTTATAGGGGCCAGACTCCAGTTGCTCACACCTATAACCTTAGCTACTCAGGAGACTGAGATATGAGTATCCTGATTCAAAGCCAGTGGCAGACAAATCTGAGAGATTCTTAACTTCCAATTAACCAGTAAAAAACTGGAATTGCGGGTGTAGTTTGCATGATAGAGCATCACACTTCAGCAAAAAAGCTAAATAAGTGGGCTCAACACTCAGAGAATGAACTCAAATAGGCAGAGGAGCTAAAGCGGGTCTTCTCAGAAGAAGTAAAAATGGCCAATAGATACCCAAAGAAATGTTGAGCATCTTGACCATAAAAGGAAATGGAAATAAAAAAACACTGAGATTCTACCTCACCCGAGATAGAATGGCCATTATGAAGAAAACAAACAGTAACATGCTGGAGATGTTGCAGCCCAAAGGGAACCCTAATACACTATTGGTGGAAATGAAAACTTGTTCAACCACTTTGGAAAGCAGTATAGAGGTTCCTCAAAAAACAAAACACAGAACTACCCTATGATTCAGCAATTCAACTCCTAGGCATTTCATATTCATTTCATATTCACCAAAGCCAAGGTATGGATTCAGCCAAGATGTCCCTTGATGGATGAATGGATCAAGAAAATGTGTTACATATACACAATGGAATTTTATTTGTCTATTGGAGAGATGACATTGTATCATTTGTAAAAAAAAAAAAAAAAAGGAAAGACCTGCAAAAATTATGTGAAGTAAATCAGACCTGGAGAGGCAAAGGATCCATGTTTTCATATGTAGAAGAAAGAAATAGCTTATAAACATACAAGTAAACATGCTGGGCAGTATGCAAGTATATGCAAATGTATTCACTGCAGTGTGGTGGATTCAAGGGCAAACTCAAATAGTATAAAGTCAAAGTTCAACAAAATAAACACCAGGAAGTGGGTGGGATGGGGCTAAGGGGAGACCATAGAAAGGGATGATGTGGGGTTTAGGGGAGAGGAGTAGAGGAATGAAGAGTAGAAGGGATGGGGAGAATACAATCAAGAATTCAATACATACCCTACAAAATTAAGAAAAATGAGAGAAGGGATGGGTTGGGAGGGATGGGTGAGAATGTTGAAAAGGGTAACATTGATCAAGATGCACTGTGTTCATAAATTAATTTGTTAAACGGCAAGAAGATGAGTTGGAGGTCCTGAGTTAAAGCCCTAGTACTGGTACACAGCAGCCAGTTAACCAACCAAGAAACCAAGCAACCAAAAAACTCAAATTCCTATTGGTGGAAGCAAAATCAGTGTTTATCCACTCTGCAAAAGTGTGCTGTGCTCTCTTTCTCTGCCTTTGTACAGCTATCTGGTCTGACCCTTAAGTCTGACCTTTAAGAATCCCATGCACAGATCTCAAGAACAGTAGTATTGATGATTCACATTTGGCTGCAAGCAGCCAAAGTATACAGAAATTACTTTTTTTCTCTCTCTCTCTAAGATTCCATTGAAAGAACACTTGCCACAGCTAGGTACTGTGCCAAGTATTTTGTTTTCTCTCTTTTACAAACAATTTGAACAACTTATAAGTAGGTATTTTAATCTCCATATCACATGAGAACACGAAAGCTCAGAAAAGTGTAAATAATTGAGGCCCCTCTAATTTTTTTTAACCCTATTGGTTTGGTTTGTTCTTTGTCTTCATGTTAGGTATATTTTTAAGATGTATGGCTTTCTTTGCTTAACTATTCATATTTAACCAATGTGTCAGTAGTCAATGAAACATGTGAATATTTTAAAACACTTACTGAAACCTCTTTCTATGTGCATGAGATATTTTAGGTGTCTTCCATGTAGGCTAGTTGGTGACCACACTAATTCACTGGGGAATACCGAATACCAGTGCTTGTGCATTTTTTTCTCTCTTGATTAGTTTCACTAAGGAGGCATCTTTCAATTTTTTTGCATGCATTTAGCATTTTGGGTTCAAGGGAACAGGACGGGTTTGGAGATTTGGGTGTTGGTCCTTTATTTTTCTGTCTGTAGATTTTCCCTTATGTTCCTGTCTTTCTAGTGCAGTACTTCCCAAGCTTTGTTAGGTTCTTCTAACACCAAATGCTAGTGCTGGCATTTCAGACTGCTGTTTGATACTCTTATTCCCAGAAGGCATATAGATTTCAGTTTTCTGTGGTCTTCTAGATCAACTACTTTTTCCTCAATTTTTTTCCCCTAAAGCTTGTAATTTTAATGGACAGTTGTGACAAGTGTAAATACAGGTGTCCATTGGTATCCTCAGGGGACTGGCTCCAAGACTCCCTGCATTTATCCTCCTGCAAAATCGTCCTATGCTCAAGTAATAGTCATAGAGAATGACATAGCATCACATATCACATCCCTGAAGCTTCAAATCATCTGTAGATTACCTAGAATATCTGGTACAATGTCAGTGCTATATAGATAGCTGTCATTCTATATTATGGCGGGAATAGTGACAAGAAAAATGTCTATATACGTATTTTATAGTTTTCATCCATGAGCATGGAAACTGAGTATAAAGATGATTGAGACTGTACTCATATGTCATTTGTGCAAATAAATATATTCAGTCTTGTGTTAACTGGATCGCAATATCATCTTTATCATAGCCTACTTGCCTCTCAAAGCAGGAAAAACCATCACTTCATAACTTATTAAAAATGCAAAAGTATCAAACTTCATACCAGATCTCCTACATCAGAAAATCTGGGGCTGGGACCCAGCCACGTGGAATTATTTGCCTTCTAAGGGATTCTGAAGCACATTAAAATTTGAGAATGATTGGTTTAGGAACAAAGCTTAGGTGACAAGGTGTCTGCTAAGCAAGGGTGACACCCTGAGTTCAAAACCCAGTATTGTAAAACCCCAAAACCAAACCAAACCAATAAAAACTGAGATGGCCATCACAGAAGAAAATGACAAGTTTCTAAAAATCAAGACATCTGCCGAGAGCATCAATATCATGTTCTGATGGTCTTTTATTTCTTTTTCTTCTGTATTTCAGAAAAAAGTTCACTGTATCAGACTTCTAGTTCCCACAAGTTTATTTCTAGGACATCTGGGAACTGAAAGGGCATTTTAATTTGAGATCTAATATTTAACTTTACACATTTATTATTTTGTGATGTCTGCATATTTTTGGACAAACATTTCAGTATTTCCTAAAAGACTGCTTGTATTTTTAGAATCACTTTTATTTTCCTTTATACCCTATTTAGTTCTGTTGCCCTCAGTGGCAACTTAACTTGAAATTAAATACATTTCAATTATTTCTGTGTCAACATTTTTGAATACTTTTCATTTTTTAGTTATGTCCTCAATATATTATACAAGTCTAATTAAAATTCCTGCTTACTCCTGTTTCCTCTCAACTCATTTTTCTAAATGTCAATGTTTTCAGGTTTTCTTACCTTATTTTTAACTAATAACAAGAATAAATATTGAGAGGATATTTTCATCCTTTTCCAACTTAGAATACTTGTCATTATTTTTAGAAGAGTGGAATTGAGGTGGCATAGCGAACATCTCTTCTCATACTTATTGTTTATCTTTCTTCATCTTTTTTATGTTTATTTATTATATTATTTTTAATATATATTTATTGTAAAGAGACTGTACAGAGGGGTTACAGTTACATGAGTAAGTAATGAGTACATTTCCTATCGAACATTGTCCCACCTCCTTTGTTTTTCCCTTACTATCCCTTCCTTCCCCAACTCCCCAATTCCTCCCTCCCCTCACCCTCATGCCTGAAGTTGTAAAGTTCATTTTCAGCAGTGTATTACACATCTCATTGTTACAATGGGTCAACCTGTATCCCTATTTAAGCATCTTTCTTCATCTTCAGGTGTTGAAAACAATCACCAAATGCAAACAAATCAGGGTCATTGAAATCCACAATTTCTAACAGCTAGCCACCTGACTCTCAATCACATGACATTTAGGGGATTTATCAGTGCCCCCTCATGTCATATCTGACGTAAGACACAAGTAAAATTACTTGCAATGGGCTTTGAGCTATTAATTTGTATAACCCTCTGTAACTTTCAAATATATTATAGTTTCCTTCACCAGTGCTCTATATATGGAGATTCAGTTGTTTCTGTTTGTTTACAGATGAGAAAACAAGCTAATTAGGCAACTGGGACAAGGTAATTGTGTTAGTTTGCTAGGCTGCCAAAACAAAATACCACAGACTGTGTGCCTTAAACAGCAGTTTGTTTTTCTCCTAGTTCTGGAGCTAGAAGGTCAAGACCAAGGTGTTAGCTAGTCTGATTTCTTCTGAGGCCTTTCTCCTTGGCATGCAGAGGGCAGCCTTCTTGCTGTGTCTTACAAGGATTCTTTAAAGTCTCTGTTCAAGCCTTCCTGGTCTCAATGTTCTTATAAGAATCTCAGGTGGATTGGTTACAATCTATCCTAAAGGCTTCACTTTAACTGAATTTCTCCAAAAGCTATTTACAATCAGTCTGATATTGAGGGCTGGGCTGTACCATATGAATTTATTTGGGGGAGAGGGGAGAAGGAGATATCATTCAGCATGAAACAGTAAATTCAGATAACAGTTCCCATACCTAAGTGCTTGAAGAAGCTTTTACACTTAGCAATTCTATTAATAAGGGAATGACTAAACAAGGGAAGAATTTCACTGCTCAGTCATTGGTCTGACCATTAAAGGAGCAGATGAATCCAGTGTAGATGTGGAAATTGGTGGGTCTTGTTGGGGAAAATTCCAAGAAGGAGATTTCCAATAAGCTAATAGGGCTGGAATCACTGACAGAGGTATTTGGTTCCCTTAAGTTCAAAGATATGAAGAAGGTGCACAACAGATGCCGATGTTGACTACTGTACAAACTGTAGAGTCCTGTGTGAACCGTGTGTGACTTGTTGCAGGAGATTTGAGTGGTGTGCTTGGAATATGAACCCCAGGTGTGTGGTTGTTTAATCCTAAATCAAAGTAAAGACAGGATTCTGAGTGTCTGACCTTCCTGCAGTAAGCTGACCAAAAGACAGGAGGAGTCTCTATAGGCGCTTATTGTATTCTGCATATGTTACTGAAATAGCTTATCTTGGTGCTTTTTGATATCTTGGTATCTGTCTCTTCAAATATGCCCTTTTGTTTGCTTCCTCATAGGTTCCTTAAGACATCCTTGGTCTAATTTGAACCTATAAAAGTGCAGGTTGCGGGTTGGTTTTAATCGCATCTGTCAGTTAATCTCATGCCTTGCCCCATGGTGGTATAATTAATTATTTAATAACTATTCTGAGATATCACTACATTGGCATCTCTTCATCTGTTGCCCTGAAATCTGTTGGTTGGAAGTGGTGGATCACATCATTGTCAGCTTTGATATGGGTTTCACTTGCTTAAGACACTTTAGTTTTGGAGTGCCAGCAACACACTATGACTATCACTCATGATACTTCATGGACAGACGTATGAAATATGATTCTCAAGATAATTGGTTATTGCCAAATTGAAGCTATTAATCTGAGTCATTAAATTTTTATATTTTCAATCTGGTGAATCTCAAGCCTGCTAGAATAACAAAAAAAGGAGATGAGGAAGCATTTCATGCATTCAGTTCATATTAGAAATCACAAATTGTTAGAGTAAAATGGCTACATAAACACAAATGGGGAAAAACAATGAAATCAAAGAAACAAACAACAAAACCAAACCAAAACAGACTATAGTTTAGTATTTCTTAGTCCATTCAAAGATACAGAGTTTAGAAGGGCCAAATAGTAAGGGATATATACTTTCATACATACTTTTTCCTTTCCCTTCCCTTCCCTTCCCTTCATTCCCTCACATCCTTCCTTCCTTCCCTCCTTCCCATCCTTCCTTCCTTCCCGTCCTTCCCGTCCTTCCTTCCTTCCTTCCTTCCTTCCTTCCTTTCCTTCTTTCCTTATCGTGGGCACTGTCCCTAAACTCTTCAGCTCAAGGCTAGCATTCTACCACTTTGAACCACAGTGCCACTTCCTCTTCTTTATTCTCTAAGACAAAAAAAAGGATACTGACAGATTTTAATCATCTAGAACTATCCAATTACTCCAAATTAACATATAATATTCAGTGCTATATTATCTAGCTAGTGCTGATCAGAAAACTATAATGTGCATTACAGGAACAATTTAAAAGATTTATGGTAGCCTTATTTATAATTTATATTATATATAAAAAGAAACAGGCAAAATTAAAGTCAGTTACATTTTTTATTTATTCCCATATATTCCAACATTATGATTTTTACATGCAGTAAATATGAAAACACTGAGTTATTCTGCATTTGTTTTTCCCTTAGGAAGTCTTTGATTCTGATACATATTTTATATGTACAGCACATCACAGGTTAAACTTGCATTCTCCATGTATGATGAAATGAATATTCAGAGGTGGCTGGTTATTGGCTACTTGTAGTAGACAGCTCAGATTTATAAGAATGAAGTATTTTATATTACTCATGAAACAGGATATATTTAAAATATTTTTCTCTGATTTGAAAATATACTTTGAAAATTTTAAATCATATCTCTTTGCAGTTTACCTTTAGGGCCATCTACATTCTAGTATTTTATCTTGAGGACTTTTAGAGATCTGATATAAAACCATTTTCTATCTGAAATAGTATTCTGTTATAGAAGATGAGAATCACAAGTATTTGAACACGTTTATTTTTCTTTCATTTGTATACTAGAGACAGTAAAATTTGAGTTTTAAATTCACACTTGCTTTGTAGTTTTTCTCTGTGAAACAGAAAAAAGAATTGGTATACTTTGAAGAACTGGGGAACTAGAGCTAGAGTAACTGTTTCATGTTGGATATGTTTAGATAATTACAACACTTGCTGTAGTGCAGTGGGTATAAATACACCTCCCAGTGACATCCACTATTTATGTCCAGATAGAAGTGGGTAGGCGGTTTCCTTGCTCTCAAGAGTGTCTAGTAGCAAAGAAATCTGCTGGATTGGTAGGAGATTTGAACAGGAACAAGACATGTTGGACTGAATGATGGATGGAGTCAAGGGCCTTGATTGATGTCACATGACTAGAAGATGTTTATTATTAACTTAAGAAATGATTAAATGATGCTTAGCACTAAAGGCTGCCCAAGTGCTTAGCAAGTATTAACTCAATTCCTGTGGCATATGGCATTAGTGCTATTACCTATCCCCAGTTCACAGATGAGATTGAAGTACGGAAGGGGTTAAGGGACTCAGCCGTGTATCACAGGTTGTGACTGGCAGAGCCAAGATGCTAACCTGGGCAGTCTGGATAAACATGCCTGCTCTTTGCCGCTCTGCTTCTCGCACTTGCTCTAACCAACTACACCGAGGGCCTCTCTCTGGATCTCTGCACAGATAGATCTATGCACCTCATTGTTCTGAAATCTCCTGAGTCATGTTGGGAAAGAAGATAAGATTATATTTCTACTTTTACCTCAGGACAGATTAAAGGAAGAGTTTTAAGTTTTCAATAAATAGAAATTCTTGGGAAATGGAATTAAAGAGGGTCATAGTTTAATGTTAACTCAGGCACAAAGTTAGTAAGACCTGATCTCAATCAATCAGCTGAGTGTGGTGGTGCATGCCTATCCTCCTAATTATATGAGGCTGAGGGTAGGAAGGGTATGATCAGAGTGGGAGGAGCTCTCTGAGGGATGAGGCGTGGCTGAAGTAGGAGCACACCTGCTTACCAAGTATGAAGCCCTGAATTTAGATCCCAGTACCAAATACAAATTTCATCTTTTCTTTACATGTATGACTAACACATATGAACTCAAATACAATTTATTACTACCTCTGGGCTATTGTGTTTATGCCATGACTTTAGTTTTGGGAAATTCTGAAGAATTCAGAATTTAAATACTATTGTGCTAATACAAGGTAGGAGTTAAAAAAAAACAAACACATCCAAACCATCTGGGCTTTGGGCAGAGATAAAGCTCTTCTTCATCACCACAGTTGTTGTCCAGGATTGAGTGGTATCTCTCTTTTGCTGCTCCTGTCAAAGGCTAAAGAGATAAGCCAGGCAGGGTCTAAAGGGGAGATTGTTTCTTTGAATATATTTTTGTGAGAGCTAAGATATCTGCAGGAGGATAAAAATTGGATATGGGCTAGCACCAAAGAACAGGAATAAAAGGATTAGAAACTTTTACAATGAGGTAAAAAGAGATAGAGACAATTAAATGCGGTTTCCTTTTGTGGGAACACAAAGCAGAAACCCATGGCAAATCAACCTGAGTATTATTAGTCACTCCAGACACTGAGCTTTACACTTGTCCAATGCCACAGAGTTGTCTTACCATATAATATCTCACATAAAGACTCACACACAAGGAAATACTCTTTGTTGTGTTCACATCTGCTGGTCTAGAATAGGGTTTGGCAAACTTTCTCTGAGAAAGATCAGGAAGTATTTGTGAGCTACATAATGGTCTTTGTTGATGCATCCCTTTTGCTTTCCTTTGTTATTCATTCTACCTTATTATATTTTAGTTCTCTGACTTTAAAGAGTCAGGTCTGTATAGTGTTTGGCCTGTGGGCTGTCCTTTACTGTTTGTTGTTCTAAAAGCTTCTTAGATGCATATTAATAATGACTATGAGCTTAGAAAGGTGGTTTAAACAAACAGAGATTATTAGACATGTATCTATATCTGTGTATCTTCAAGTTTTATATTGGTATGTCAATTTTGTTGTAATTTTAGAAAATAGGATTATTTCACCAAATGCCATACAATGTAAATAACAGATAGCTGTAACCATACCTTAATATATTTAATATAGATGTGCATACGTGTGTGTGTTTATGTAGACATGAATAGATGTATACAAACCAATTTCCTAATTGAATACCTCACCCGTTCTACAGATTCTATACTGTAACAGACCAAAGTAAGTTTGGAATAAAAAATTGTAGTGAATATTATTGGGTCTTGGTGAGGGGGTTGTTAATATAGTAAATCCCTTTCCAGTTTGATTGCAGTCAAGCTAAAGGAATGTGACAAAGATCAAAATGTTGGGTTGCTGAAGAAAGGGCTGTATGAAAATAGGTTAAGGGCAGGCTGGTATTCTTGAACCCTAGAATTAAAGAGAATTGTTCAGCTGTCTTTGGCTACATTGCACAACTATGGTCTTCCCCACATGGGGCTGAGTCTTTCTTGCCATATAGCAGATATCTCAATGTCTTTGCTGGGAGGCAAACTTGGAAGAGAGAAGTTATGTGCTCACATCCCTCCCTACCCAACTGGACAGAGCCAGGGGGCTGTGTCTTTAATAAGTGTCCTAGCTTTAGTGTCCCAAATGGAGATCCCAAAGGAAAAATTGGTCCTCATGGTAGTAGGTACATCAGTAATTATTTTATTTATCATCATTTTATCTAAAACCAAATGAAAAATAGATAGACATTTTAGCTTTCTCCTAGTCTTTTGAAAAGGTCAACTCAAATGGAAATGAGGATTTTTTTTCTTTGTTACTGCTTTTTTTTTTTAAAAAAAAATTTGTTCATTTATCTGTCTTTGGGAGGGCAAGGGGGACCCAGAAATGGAGAGACAAAGGGTAAACAAATGTAGCAGTGGTACTCAGTAGACACTATGTTGAAAGTGAACTATGCAGCTGGTGGGTGGGAATGGGAGGGAAAAACTAGGAGAAAGCAAGGGAAGGGGTGACATTGTCCAAAAGGAAATGTACCCTGACCTGTGTAATTGTAACCCCTCTGTACATCATCTTTATAATAACAATATTCTAGTCCTATGTGTATCTTGCCCTGCTTGGTGTGACATTCATGTCAGTCTAATGATTTTTGTACTGGTGAAATGCTGGAGGTGAGCTGGAATGTGTCACCTAGTCTGGTGGCAGCCTGTTGCCCAGGGATACTGATGCCTGCCACCTAGCATGGCTCAATGACAAAACCACATTCATTACATTCTGATGAGTTTAATTCTGGTCATCTAGTAAAGTGATTGGTCGGGAGGGAGCTTCATTTGTGCTAGCTTATGTCATAATGAAAGACAAAGCAGACAAGGTTAAATTGTTTTTGTTGTTAATACCAACTATCCATGGCACACAATCCCCTGAATTTTCTCTTACTACTCCCAGCTCCCTGCATTAATTTGCCAAATAAGTGAGGGGACAGGAATGGAGGAGAATTCTTTTAAAGTCACGTTGTTCCATTTCTTCCCTTCCTTCCCTAACCTGCCTCCTGTTTTCATTTCCCAATCTGCCTCCTTCTACTCCTCTCCCCCTCCGGCCCTTCCTTTTATTAGTGAATACTAATCAAGTAGTTGTGCTGGTGCTGGGGACATATCAACAAATAATTCAGATGCCCTGATACCCCTCATGGAGCCCAAGGACCATTGGGACAATCTGGGGATCCAAGGGGCCAAAGCCTTCATCTGTAGCTTCTGTCTACTTAGAGTTCACTGAGGTTATTGGGTATTTAGATGTTGTTGATCAAGTTTCATTTGGGAGCTTAATTCCTTGTAGTATCTCTAGCTGCTTACTGAGCGGCTTTGCACAAGAAGAATTGGAAGTCATGGTGATATTAAGAAAGTCATGGTGACAATAAGGAAGAAAAAGTTTCTGGGGGAGATACTAGAGTTTGAATTCAAGACCTCATGTTGCTAGTCAGGTGCTTGATCACTTGAGCCATACCGCTAGCTCTTCTTTTCTTTAGTTATGTTTTAGGTAGAGCCTCTCCTATTTTTCCTGAGCTTGGCTACACCTCCCATGAAGCTTGGATGATAGACATGTACCACCATGCCTGGCTTGTTGATTAAGATGGGGAGACTGTCTCACATACTATTTTCTTAGACCAGACTCAAACTAAAATCCTCTTGATCTCTGCCTCCTGAGTTGCTGGAATTATAGACATGAGCCACCAAAGAGCCTGGAAGAGAACTTAAAAAATTATACCAATACTGAAGCTTGAACTCAAGGCCTGTTCCTTAGCTTTTTTACTAAGTGGTAGGCTGTCATTCTACTGCTCGAGCCACAACTCCACTTCTGGCTTTTTGGGTGGCTAATTGGAAATAAAAATCTCAGGGACATTCATTCATGCCTGGGCTGGCTTTGAATCATAGTCCTCAGATCTCAGCCTCTTGAGTAGCTAGCATTACTGTTGTGAGCCATTGATGCCTCTTACAAAGAGAACTTTTGAATGGTAGGAAGTCTGTGTAAGATATAACAGAATTATGTCAGAGTACTTTGATTTTGGTGTCAGGTATTGCACCAGACAGTCACAGAACAGATAATTAACCTATATCTGTCATATGGACAAAAAAATTGCCTCGTGACTGTTTTCATACAAGTAATGAGACAGCCTGAGACTTTTGAGCCTTTTCTGTTATAACCTGACATAGCATTGGAATCAATTTCCCTTAGGATTTGTGATTTCAACCCCAGCCATAATAGATGCATAACTGACTGGGCTCCCTTCTTTTGACCTTTAATGATAAGGGTTGGAGATACTTTTTTTTTTCCTTCAATCGTATCAAGGGGTCCAATGGCATCGCTGAGTGAAAAATTCTTTCTTGTCTTTTAATTTAAGGAAGTTTAAGACAACTCAGAGCAAGCTAAGGATTGGCAGAAGTACTGCTTGGCTGCCCAGCAGGGCTGAAATAATTTAATAGAGAACAGAGGATGTGAAGTAGAAGACAGGCTCCAAAAGATCAATGTGTAGATTACACACACACACACACCAGCTAGGCAGCCCTCCTCCTGGAGTCAGACCTCCTGTCCTCTCCACCCTAATAGAGAGGGTAGGGTGTCATCCAGCTGTCATGTTGGAATACGCCTCTTGGTAATAGCCTATACACCAGTGGGAAATGTAGGTTTTCTGTGTGGGCACATCTAGCTCCTTTCTTCTTGAGGCAGTGATTGGGGATGGAGAATGAGTTATACAGCATTAACAAGAAGATAAAACAATTGGTCATCCTGCAGTCATTGTGAGTCTGTACTTTCCATGCAGGTTTACAGAGCAGTGCAGCTGTTTCACAAGGGAGAGCTAAATTCCATGAACCCACAGTCATGAGAACGTAGTGCATGCTTCTCTCTAAGTCCGACTGTTGCTAGGGAGTTAGGCTATACAAATTTCTCTCTGTGGTCTGTGGCTCCAATTAGTATAGCATATCTAAATGTGTTATCCATGGAAAGTTTTGCGATGTGTTCCTTGAGAGCAAAAGAAGCCACCAAACGAGATATACATTGTCCCTCTACTTTCTAAAAACCATATAGTCATGTAGAAGTTTGTAAGCATATCGAATAGTTTGTAACGATTTCTAATTGCATTACACTATTAATAGTACTCCATGGCTGGAGAGATTCTGAAAAGTTTGATTTATGTTCCAATTGTTCTAAAGTAGAGATGCTTTATTTGTGTGCTAGGAAGTTTTCAATAGAAAGTACAATGCCTGGTGGGTAGAGTCTGCCTATGTTCCATGAATCAAAGATTTCTTTATCAATTCCATCTGAAGCCCAGAACTTTGGTGCACAATGTTACTGAGGCCTTGTCTCTCACCTTCATCTTGCGATGCTTCACAACTTGCTGGCCAAACCCACTAATGAGTTGGAACTTTTTTAGGGATTTCCCAAAGCTATCACCAGGGCTCTTCTTCTACTTTTCTTCAACTCTTATTCAACTATTCACTCCTTGTGTTATTGAGAAAGAAAAGATTGGAGTTTGGAAATTATTCTTGCTGAAGACATTTCTACCTCCTCCTGTTTAACTATGGCTGAATTCTAGCTTGCTTTCATGTCTCTAGCAAACATGAAGTGTTTTGATAATTTTTTTGTCATATGGTTATTTTCATATGTGAAGAATGACCAGCTCAGACAGCTTGTAGGTTGCATTAAAATCTATTAATATTCTTTTTCTTTTTGTGTCTAGTTTGTGTTTGTTGTTTGATTTTTGTGTTTGGCTTGAACTCAGGGCTTGGGCACTGTTGTTGAGCTTTTGTGTTCAAGGCTAGTGCTCTACTATTTGTGCCACTGCTCCACTTCTAACTTTTTGGTGGTTAAATCAGAGATAAGAGTCTCATGGATAGTCCTGCCTGGTCTGGCTTTGAACCATGGTCCTTAGATCTCAGCTGCCTGAATAGCTAGGATTATAGCCATAAGCCACTGCTACTCAGTATGGTTTATAAAAGCTTATATCTCAAATTGTAATGAATTTACAATTGGCCAGTGGCTTTCACTTGTTGTATAGTTATGTGAGAGACTAAAATTGGGAGGATTGTGAATCTAGGCCAATTCAGGCAAAAAAAAGTCTTCAAGACTCCATCTCAATGGAAGAAACTGGGATTTTTTATAGCATGGTCTACCTGTGGGCCATGGGGAAAAAGTGAAACCCTTATCTCAAAATTACCAGTGCCATAAAGGTCAGGAGGCTCAGGGGAGATTGACTTCCTAGCTAGTGCTAGGTCCTGAGTTCAAGCCCCAGAACTGCAAGGGGTGGAGGGTGGGAGAGAAATTTAGGATTGTAAATTATTGGAAACAAATCTCTAAGACAAAAGGAAGTTAGCTACCAGGGACCAGTCTCATGTTTCCCAAGGCTGAGGGAAAGCAAGGCCATCTTTGTACCCTCACAAAAGGTTCTCATTCTTCTCTCCTGTCCCACATCCTAATGGAGTGTCTTTCCCCATACCTGTACAACTGTGAATGCATTTTTTATTTTAACTTTTATTATAAAGGGGATGTACAGAGGGGTTACAGTTATATAAGTCATGTGATGAGTACATTTCTTTTTGAACAGTGACACTTATTGTGAATGACTCTTTTAAAATGAACATATATTAGTGTACAAGAGTTTCACTATGTTACCTCTATAGACGCATGCACTGTATTTTGATCAAATTCTCCCTGCTATTATAATCCCTTTACACTCCTATTTCCTTATCCCTTTTTCAAAATAGTATGTAGTGAATTTCATTATGCTTTTTTTTAAAGCAGAGCTGGGGGATGGGGGTGGGGGTGGGGGTGGGGAGGTGCTGGTCCTGGGGCTTGAACTCAGGGCCTTGGTGCTGTCCCTGAGCTTTTGTGTTCAAGGCTAGTGCTCTACCATTTGAGTCACAGCTCCACTTCTAGCTTTTTTGGTGTTTAGTTGGAGATAAGAGTCTCATGGACTTTCCTGTCCTGGCTGATTTTGAACCATAATCCTCAGATCTGAGCGGCCTGAATAACTAGGATAGCAGGCATGATCTACCAGCACCAAGCTACATCATGCTATCTTTATAAATATGTAATATACTTCAATCATGTTCAACCCCCAATACCCCTCCTTTCCCTCTATCCCTTCATAGACTCTCTTTTATGCTCATGTCTTATTAGTGTTATTATTATTATTTACTGGTCCTGGGGCTTTAACTTAGGGCCTGAGAACTGTCCCTGAGCCTCTTTGTGCTCAAGACTAGCACTCAACAATTTGAGCTACAGTGCTGCTTCTGGCTTTTTTGAGTAGTTATTAGAGATAAGAGTTTCACAGGGACTTTTGCCTTGGATGGCTTTGAACCATGATCCTCAGATCTCAGCCTCCTGAGTAGCTAGGATTACAGGTGTGAGCCACCAGCACCTGGTTTCTTCTTCTTCTTCTTCTTCTTCTTCTTCTTCTTCTTCTTCTTCTTCTTCTTCTTCTTCTTCTTCTTCTTCTTCTTCTTCTTCTTCT
>NW_012267253.1:12666645-12676627 GCF_000151885.1 Dipodomys ordii | reverse complement strand
TCTTCTTCTTCCTCTTCTTCTTCCTCTTCTTCTTCTTCTTCTTCTTCTTCCCCCTTCCTCCTCCTCCTTTTTTTTTGATCTACTGTCCTCAAATAAGCAAAGCCATATGAAATTTGGCTTTATGAGCTTTGTTCATCTTGTTTAACATGGGATCTCCAGTTCTGTACATTTACTGCAATCAGCATAATTGCATTCTTCTCTGTGGTTAAACAACAATCCATTGTGTCCATATAACATACTTTATTCTTCAGAGGTTGTTGTTCTATAGTTTGGAATAGTGTTGAAATAACTTGTGAATAGTATTGAAATAAATATGGGTATGAAAAAATCTCTCATATGTTGATTTATATGCCTTTTGTCTGAATAGTGAGTGGCCAACAGACATCTTTCTTGTGACAAATTTTCACCCTGCAATAAACCATGGCATAAAACACTTTCCCAAACTTGGTTGCAATCTTCTTTAGGGAATGTGCATACTTCATACAATGCTTGGGGACAAAAGTTAGGAAATGACTTCTTATGGGATATTGGACTGCAAGTTTCATTTTAGCAATTACTCTGTGGGTTTCAGTTGAAATTCTGTAAATAGATAATAGAAGGGTACCATTGTTTCCTCTACACCTCCAGGTTAGCAACACAAAGTGAATATATCTCCTTAGAATTGACTTTGATGCAAGTTTCTATTCTATATGATATAAAATGTATTACTGCATCTTCTTTGTTCTTTTTATTCAATGGTTATTAAATAAAATTCAGTTATTGAATAAAAATTCCACTAGTGTCCTGTCAGGAAGCGAGTGGAATTTATTCAGTTGCTTGATTTTTGAGAGGCTTTACAAGATTCCATATAGGAATCTTTGGATCACTTTGAGGAAATATGACCAGAATGATTAGTTCTTTTTAGATGAAAACATAATAAAGACATCTCTTCTTAATTAGGATCTTGCTGTGTTATTTCTCTCTGTCTATCAAGTCAGGTTTTATAATCATGAATGTTCTGGAGTACTTTTATAACAGACATGGTATGTTGTTTGTTCTGTTCATCACCAGTGAGAAGTAACCTGCCATTTCCATTGCTAATAGCTCCCTTGCAGGACATATTGCCACTTCAGCCATTATGTTTTGAGCCAAATCAACAAATATTAAGAACCTGCTTGGTGAAACCCACCCACACACTTCTTGCTTGCAAATGATGTGGGCTGGTGAAGAGCCAAGATACAGGCATGAGCGCAGGAAAATGATAAATGGCATAAGTAAAATTTCAAAATACCAACACAGATTTCATCTTGAGGTGTGTGAGTAATCACAAAATGAACTCTGCAGACATTAATTACTGCAGGCAGTGGGAGAATGGGAAGAATATATATAGAAAACAAGTCTCTGGTTTCTCCCTGCCACTCTTTTTGTTATTCTGTTCATCTCTGTGGCTCATGGGATGAGGCATCCTTAAAGATTCTCCCATGCCCATACCTCTTTCCCTTCTCTGTTTCCCTATCCATATCTGCACTAAAGCTGAAGCTGCCCTCTCCTATAATGTGTGCAGATTTTTTTTTTGAGGTGGAGGACAGTACATTGCTGCCTAAATCAGTGACACTGACAGACTTGATTGGGACTTCTGTATGGGGCCCTGTGCTCTAGACTTGGTGCTCACTGTATGATGCATTCACAGAATCTTGATTTTCAGAGGTTCCCAGAGAAGCCTTAGACATGCTTCAAGCACAGGTTCTTAAGAGCTTATGTTCAGACGTTCCTGAATCTTAAGGGGTCTCTCTTAGCTTCCTCAAGGGCTAGCTGCTTGAAGGGACTGTAGATAGAGCTCGACTATGTAAGTGCATTGACACCATATGTATGGCAGGCATCATTGGAGCTCAGGAAGGAAAGAAAAGGCAGTGAGCTGTGGAATGAAGCCTGCTTTTTTTGTCTTGCTATTTCTAACATGAACCTGCTTTCTAGTAATTTTATAGTTATATTTGTTGAGACTGTAGAGGGAGAACATATTTAATTAATGTATCTTGTTTTCTATCATGTACATATTCAAATATGTGGTATAATCTTAACCAAGTTTTACAAATGTTAAGATAGTTTGTCCTGAATTCTTTTTTTTAAATTTAAATTTAAGTTTTCTAAATTGTTATTGTAACAGTGGTATACAGAGGGGCTACAGATACATAAGTCAGGTAATGAGTATATTTCTTTTTGAACAGTGTCACCCCTTCCCTCTCTTTCTCCCAGTTTTCCCCTCCCAACCCCTACATTTCAACATAGTGTCTAGTATCACTGCCACATTTTTTTCTCCTTTGTCTCACCCTTTCTGTGCCTCCATTTACCCTCCCAAAGACAGGAGAACTAACAAACAAGACAAAAGGTAAAGAAAACAAAAACATCAACAAAGGAAAAAACAAAACATCTTATTAGCATTTCTTGGAGTTCATTTTGATACATATCATTTCATATGCCCATATGCCCATAGCTATTGAGCCTTTGTGATACACTCCTAAGAATATCCTCCTCCTGTCTACAATTCACTATGTTCACATGTATTTTTTGTCTTTTACCATCCAATGTGTTTACTTGTATATAATTTGACACATCCTACTTACCACAAACGAGGGAAAGCATAATAGTAGGTTCTGATCTGATAAGATTGGTGGCCTTAGATACTAGAGTTTTATCTTCCCAGACTTGCATATTGGTGCTCCATCTTAGTGCCTGGAAGTCCGTTTTCTGCTTGTTCTCTGTACCTACATTTCCTTCTCTATCATGCTTTTCTTATCCTCTGTGTATCCAAAGATTGTGTGACGATACAGTGGAAAGATGGAAATTTGAAGCCAGAAGAGAGCCCTTCTCAGAAACTAAACCCTGCTGGAAGTCCCTCTCATATATCTTCCAGCCCCCAGATTTGTGAAAAATTAAATATCTGTGATTTAGCCATATAGTCTTTGATACTTTGTTATGGCAGCCCAAGCTGACCAATACAGTGGGAAAGAGAACTGAATGTCCTAGATTAATTAGATGTAATGAAAACAGCTGTCAAATCAATCTGAAACTGTGGCTTCCTACAATTAAGTGTTCAATACAAAATAATTAAATTAGCAGATCCCAGGTGTTGGCTTTATAGACAGTATAAATTATGCATCGAGGCAGGAAGCTGTGTCCATACAAAGATCTTACTTTGGTGATTCTTGTTTTATGTGTGACATTTGGTTCTGATTTAATTGTAATGCTTCATGTCAGATCTATCATAGAGTACTAGCATAATTGAACAATTGCATGTGAATGTTGAATATTTAAATAGTTTTATGTTTTGATTTTTTCCCCTGTCTTTGAAATTCTTCTTTGACTAACAAAGGCCACATCCCATAGGTATTCTCTGATCTTCCTGGCTCAATATCATGGAAAGCAGGAAAACAAAAGCTTTATAAATATAAGATGTATTATTAATGCTTGCTCCTGTGAAATGTTGATAATAAATAGGAACTGATGGCATCCATTGTAGTCCCTCAGTCAGTTTTGATGGTTGAAGAAGAACATAGATTTCCCAGCAGAGTAAAAACAGGTTGTCTTGATTTCTTCTTGCCAATGCAGGCTTGTGGCCTCATTGTTTCTTGCTAGTGGTGACACATTGCATTTATTTGGGCTGCCGTTCAATTGTCATTTCAAAAGGACATCTGGCATTTGGGCTGATCTTGATTGACCATTGATTTTTTTCTTTAACATTTTATCTGATTCTCAATAAACTTACTAGTTTGTAAGAGTTAGCCAACCAAGCAAATATTTTTTAAGGAATATTCATTGTGTGCTAGACCCTGAGCCAAGCTACGAGAAAATTGTGAAGCAGCATGAAGTCTGTCCTGATCTACAGAGAACCTAATAGTCCAACTGAGAAATTAGGACACATGAAAAGAATCACAGTGAGTCACAACAGCTGTGTGTGCTGAGTACCCATGGTACTCTGTCAAAGAGGCAATGATTTCTGGGTAGAGTTGCTGCTAGCTGAGGAGGTAAGACAATGTCCAAGATATATATCCAGCACCACTCCAATGCTTCTTTGAGCCAAAATTTAAAACAATGTGCTGACCCTAGATTATAAATATGAAAAGTAGTTTATTTCCCAACTATGCACTAATATTGATGTGGATCACTGGAACTAAAGCTTTATAAAAATCATACTTAACTTGCTCTGTGTTGTGTACTTTGGGCTATCCATTCATTAAAAAAATACTCATTAAGAATCATGCTACAAGGGAGGAGGCAACAATGCTCGATAGGAAATGTACTTATTACCTTGCTCATGTGAAACAATAAAAAATGTACAAAAAATCATGGTAATTGTGAACTCAGTGAACTTTTAAATGATCCCCTAATTACTTAACAACCTGTATTAGTTTGTGTTCTTCAGAGAAATAAATGCAATAGGAGTGTGTATACTTTTACACAAATGCATAAATATGTGTATACACATATTATATACACACATACCCTGTATATATATATATATATATATATATATATATGTTATACACACATATTGGAAGCAGGAGATTAATGTTCTAGTTTGCTAATAGGCAGAGAATTTTTTTCCCTCACTCAGTCTTTTTTGTTGTTGTTGTTGTTGGTTGTGGGGCCTGAACTCTGGGCCTGGGTGCTGTCTCTCATCTCTTCAGCTCAAGGCTAGTGCTCTATCACTTGAGCCACAGCACCACTTCTGGTTTTTTTCTGCTTATGTAGTGCTGAGGCATTGAACCCAGGGCCTCATGCATGCAAGGCAAGTGCTCTACCACTGAGCCTCCTTCCCAGCACCCCCCTCACTTAGTCTTTTATTCTGCTCAGACCTGCAGTGGATCGCTTGAATCCCATCCACACTGGGCAGGACCATTTGCCTCATTTAATCTTTTGTCAGTCTGAAACATCCTCACAGTTCTTCTTGCCAATGCAGGGTTGCATATGCCCAGAAATAATGTTTACCCATATAGCTGGGAACATCTGGCCCAGTCAAGATAGCACATCAATGAATCATCACATATACACACAATGTGAAAAATTCTACCAGACTGAAAATTCCACAGCTCTTCCCTGTTCTCTCCATAGCCTCCTATATCCTGCAGTTTATGAAATCATCATTACCTCTACAGTGGAATAGCAAAGGGTAATGCTTGATATCTGTGTTGTACAGAAATCCTTCTATAGCAAGTTGAAGACTTTTTCCATTTATCCCCCCAGCAGGGGTGTACTTTGCTAAGTGTACTCCTATCCCTAGTTTATGGATTTATCATTAAGTTGCATTGTGATTCAGAGGGAAGTAGAAGAATATATGTAGAGTTAGGTTTGGGATGTGGGATTTTAATATTTGCATACCCTTGAGGTCGTATTTTTTTCATAGAAGATTAAAGTGAGTATTCTTAGAGTCACTTGAATATTAATATATCTTCAGGAACCCCCTTTTTTTCCTGGACCATTTATGTGAAGGTAGCTTCTCCTTAGGCTATCACCAAGCAAGTATTTTGCTAGGATAATGTTTCATTAAGTGGTATCATGTGTTCATTCACTTAAACATTCCCAGAGGATCTCCTACATTCCAGGCCTTCTGCTTTGTTCTGGGATTTTATGTCTTGATACTTGAAAGCTTCCGAGTATTTTGTGGGAGACAAAAATATAGAAACATTCCATAGAAGTGGACTGGAGGGATTATAAAGGAGGTAGGGGCCCTCACTGATGCAGCCTCAGCTTCCTGTGGAAATGAGGGAGAGCTTTGTAGGTGGAAATGCTGTGGTAACATCAGGCAAACAGGTTAAACTTTCCATCAGGAGAGAACAGGACAGGTAAAATATCAGAAATATAAAAATATCCGGCCCAATTCAAGAAGGGGCAAGATACTTTGGGACAGAGAAGAGAGAGATGAGGCTGTACAGAGTAAGATGATTAAGGAAATTTCATTCTTTGCTAAGGACTTTGGGATTTATCCATGAAGAATATGGAGGAACGTTATTTTATTAGAGTTACAAAGACAGAATCAATAATAATATAAGTATAGAAAGATATTTATTATGAGAGATTTTTCTCCTGTGATTATGGTGGCTGGGAAGACTCATGATCTGCCACCTGCCACCTGGAGCCCCAGAAAAGATGACATTATGGCATTAGTCAAGCCTGAAGACTAAAGACTAAGAAATGGAAGGGAACCGCAATATCTGAGCGAGGCTTGATGGGTATCCCAGCTCAAGCTTGGATATAATGGGAGAGAATTCGTTATTCCTTTGCCTTTTATTTTCTTTCCAGTGCTGGGGGATTGAACCCAGTTCCTTGTGAAAGGTTAAGGAAGTAATGTACCACTGGAACTATGCCCTTAGTCCTGCCTTTTTGTTCTATGTGAACATTCAGTGACTTGAATTGCACCCTCCCTCATTGATGAAGGTGATCTTCGTTACTCAGTCTACTGATCCAATCACCTTTACAGATACATTCAGAAATAACATCTTTCCCACATCTCTGAGCCATTTACATATAAAATGAACCATCACTTGTCTTTGAGATACTTAGTAGAAAAGTGATATGATTAGAATTTACATGTGAGGCGGTAGATATACACAATGGAATATTACTCCTCCATTAGAAAGAATACGATTATGTCATTTGCAGGGAAATGGATGGGCCTAGAACAAATCACATTAATGGAGGTAAGCCAAGCTCAGTGAGGCAAATGGTGCGTTTTTTTCTCTCAGATGTGGAAGCTAAAATACAACTGGACATGACTACCTCTAAAGGACTTTAGGCATCCACACACAGTCAGACTAAAGGAGGATGCCCTTAGGGGAACAACCCAAACTGTAACTCCTCTGGACATTTAAAATACAAGTTATCAAAATGACTTACAGGAAAAGAAAGCTTAGGTTCTTTTTTTTTTTTTTTTTTTGCCTGTCCTGGGGCTTGAATTCTGGGGCTGTAAGCTTCTCTGGCTCAAGGCTAGTGTACTACCACTTGAGCCATAGCACCACTTCCAGCTTTTTCTGAGTAGTTTATTGCAGATAAGAGTCTTGGACTTTCCTGCTGGGCTGGCTTTGAGCCCTGATCCTCAGATTTCAGTCTCCTGAGTAGCTAGGATTACAGGTGTGAGCCACCAGGGCTTGGCTAACATTTTTTGTTTTTTTTTTTAAGTGGTGGTGGTGGGATTTGCTTTTGCTTTTGCTTTTTTTTTCTTTCTTTTTATGGGGGCAAAAATATGGGGAAATAGGGAGGAAAGGTAAACAAATGCAATCATACTATTCAGTATATTTAGTATACACTATGTGGAAAATGAGCCATGTAATTATGGGCAGGGATGCGAGAGGGAAAATGGGAGAAAGCAAAGGATGGGTGATATTGTCTAAAAAAGGAATGTGCTCATGACTTAGGAAATGGTAACCCCTCTGTACAACACCTTAAAAATAGCAATAAAATTACATTAAAAATAATAACACAAAAGAATTTACATTTTGGAAAGATTACCCTATGGTAGTTAGTCTACAAAATACTGTGTTAAAATTACACTAATAAAGGAATTTAGGTGTTGAGGCACCCAAAGTTCTGGTGTAAAGACTCAATACTTTTAGAGTTGGAAAATTGGATGTGTAGTGTAGATCATTTCTGAAACTCGAATATATCAAATCTACTTGGAAGACAACTACAGAGCTTCTGGATCAATAGGTCTGGGGGCAGGGCCTCAGAATTTGTATTTCTAAGAAAATCCTAGATGATAGTGTTGGTCTAGAGACTGTACTTTGCGTATTGAGAGTTGTAGTAGAAAGAAGAGTACCCCTCAGGCACATCCATGGTCTAGTTCCTGGAGCCTCTGAGCAAGTTTTCTAGCTGGTTAAGGGAATTAGGGTTTCAGATGGAATTATTTTGTAATTATTTTATTTATTAGTGACGCACAAGTTCAGGATGTTAAAGAGATTTTCTGGATTATCCAGATAGGTCCAAGGTAATCAAAACAATCTTTAAAATTAGAAGAGGAAGTTGGAACTTCAGAAGAATCTAACATTACTGGTGTGGAAGACAGAGAGAGGAGGCTGGGGACTCTGTACACGAGTAGATTCTAGGGGCTAGAAAAAGAAAGAACATGGCTTATCTTCTGGGACACAAGCCTCCTCACCATTTGTAGTTCATGGGACATGTCAGAATCCTACTAGAGTTGTAAGATGATGCCTTAAAATTGTTACAGCAACAAAAGACACATATAAATATCTCCAGGTAATATAGTAGGAGCTGGAACAGAGACAAAAACCAACTTGGTGAATGACAGCATGCTTCCATATTATTTTGGGTCTACTTCCAGTCAAGTACCAACCAGAGAAAGCCAAATATTCTTCCTAAACCATCCATGTAAGATGCCCTTCCTCCAGCTTCCCCATACCACAACTGTCAATCAACCATTCTAAACTCCGCTGCCTGCCTTTAAATCTCTGCCACTCACAAGTGATGGTGGCTTACTCCCCTGCTGTTTTAGCAAGTGCTAAGTAAATAGCTTCTGTTCTCACTTGAGTAACATTTGTCTATTTCCACAAGATATAGTACTCTCTGTTTCCCTTCCCCTTTTCTTACTGATTATTATAATGCCTTGACATTTGGCAAAATCTGGAGACCATTTTAGTTGTTAAAGCTAGGAGATGCTATGCTACTGACATCTAGTGAATACAAGCAAGGCTTGCTGTCAAATACTCTAAAATGTACAGTTAGATCTCCATTAAGAACCATGATCTGGACCAAAATACTGCTACTACTGAAATTGAACAGTCTTTTCCTAGTGATAGGCATTTCTGTCCTTATTGTAGTCGAGGTGTGTGTGTGTGTGAGGCAGGGGTTCTTTTTATTCACTTAACACAGAAATCCCCAAAGAAGACAGAGGTAGACAAAGGCAGCCTACAGTATATTTGTTCCTTGTTCAGACCCAGCAGCAAAGCCTAGCATTTTTCTTTATGTCTCTGCCTAGTAACTAACTCGTAGACATTTATAGGATATGTAAAAATATGCCAATATATTTGCATCTATTTATCTTTACATATACATGTGATACCACAGTTTTTTTTTCTGTCGATTGTGGGTCTGAACTCTGGGCCTGGGCGCTGTCCCTCAGCTCTTCAGCTCAAGGCTAGCGCTCTACCACTTGAACCACAGTGCCACTTCAGGCTTTTTCTGTTTATGTGGTGCTGAGGAATCAAACCCAAGGCCTCATGCATGCGAGGCAAGCACTCTAACACTGAGCCACCTTCCCAACCCCCCAAATTTTTAAATATTGTGGAAATGGTCTCTCTACTTCATAGCTACCTCTTTCTCTCTTTTTACAACTCTCTCTCTCTCTCTTTGTCTCTTTCTCTCTCTCTGTCTCTGTCTCTCTCTCTCTCTGTCTCATACACACACACACACACACACACACATACACACACACACACACACAAATTGTTTTTTAGTTGGTTCAATGTCCAAAACAACTCCAGTTCTCTTCCTCCATGCTCATCCTAGTCAAACAGGGTTGCTGTGTTTAGTTTGAGTTTTGTGTGTCTGAGTTGTTCACATCTGACTCTTCCAAGCTGATTTGGAATGCAAGCTATCCCAGCTTCTACATACTCATGCATTTACAACAGAGCTGTAATGTGAGATTTCTTCCATAGATCGACCTCTAGTGCTTCTGATTGACAGGCTCAGGAAGAAAGAAGCGATGTTAGGCATTAGCTGAGGAGAGCAGCAGTCTCCAGCCTTTTCTCTGACATTTTGCAAGCTCACAGGCTAATTAATCAATTTCATTTAAAAAAAAGAGAGAAAGAATGTTGCTATGGTATCTCCAGGCATGTGTATGTAGGCTGCAGTTTTAGGATTTCAGGATATTCTTAATCTTTTTTTTTTTTTTTTTGGGTCCGGTCGTGGGGACTGAACTCTGGGCCTGGGCGCTGTCCCTCAGCCCTTCAGCTCAAGGCTAGCGTTCTACCACTTGAGCCACAGTGCCACTTCC
>NW_012267253.1:12641688-12666595 GCF_000151885.1 Dipodomys ordii | reverse complement strand
CACTTCCGGCTTTTTTCTTATGTGGTGCTGAGGAATCGAACCCAGGGCCTCGAGCATGCAAGGCAAGTGCTCTACCACTGAGCCACCTTCCCAGCCCTATATTCTTAATCTTTAAATACCTTCTCCAATTTTTTTTTGAATTAGCAAAGCTAATTTATTTTTTCAAAGTCTTGATTTCTGGTTTTTGAATGTGACTTTCTCAGTGATTTCTAAAATGGAGGTGCTAATTGAAACAGAACTTCTCTTCTTTGAGAAGAAATAAGATCACTTATGGGTCTGTGGTGTGCTGGTATTTTACTAAGTGGTCTATGGAGGTCATTTTGCCAGCCTGCTTTCAATGCGTATGCTGATACACAAAACCACTAAGTTGTCACCAGAGCCATGACCCAGAGGGAGTTTTATCCATGATGTATGGAACATATACATACAAGGATCCAAAATATTCCAGAAAAATATTTGATACTAGCATTTTTTCTTCACTACAGCATCACAGAAATATTTGGTGTTTATGAAAAAATAGGTGGCATTTTGCTCTAGAAGATAGTTTTCTAAAAGTGTCAATAGAGTGAAAAATGTCTGTGAACTACTTAAAATAATAAGGAACACTCTGATTATTTAAAGAGCCCTTCTCTGGTATGTTTTCTGACTTGTAGTCATTAAAATGAAGAACAGGTGCACTGTAGTTTTGGAATTAGATCAGAAGGTAATCATTCTTATTAAAGTAGACCAGAAATCACAGTAGTAAAAAGGCAGACAGAAACACTGCCCTGCATCTTAGGAAAGATGTGTAAATTGGGAAGAGATTTTTTTCTTTTCCTTCTTTTTTTCTTTCCTTCCTTCTTTTTCCTCTTTCTTTCTTTCTTTCTTTCTTTCTTTCTTTCTTTCTTTCTTTCTTTCTTTCTTTCTTTCTTTCTTCCTTTCTCTCTTCCTTTCTTTCTTTTCTTCTTTCCCTTTCTTTTTTCTTCTTTCCCTTTCTTTCTTTCTTCCTTCCTTCCTTTCTTCTTTCCTTCCTTTCTTTCTTTCTTTCCTTCATTCTTTCTCTTTCTTTCTTTTCTTCCTTCTTTCTCTCTTTCTTTCTTTTTCCTTCCTTCCTTTCTTTCTTCCTTCCTTTCTCTTTCTTTTTTTCTTTTTCTCCCTTTTTTGATTTACTATAAAGTGTCTGTGGTTAGGAGGATCTGGAATATTATTTAAAAAAAGAATCCATAGATATATAAATGTGTTCCTGCCTTTTACAAGAGACTGAGCTAGCTAGCATGTCCTTTGGGTCTCATTTATGCATTGCTATTAATGTTTAATCTCTGGCTTGAATTGTGCTGTTCATTTATAAGATGCCCATTGATAAGATGTATATTAGTGAATCTGACACCCTAGGCTTTTTGTGTAGCTCAGCACTGTTAAATTGTTTCTGGAACAGCTCATGGTTTCAAGGACAAAAGTAGTGTCCCAGTAATGCTACTATAAAGAGTTGTTCAGAAATTGAGTGCCTTTCACAGTAGAAAGTCTATGCACTACCAATAGCAATTCTCACTTTCATTTGCAAACTGGCTTTGGAGCTGCTTTTTGATCCTATCTTGCCACTCCATATCAAGATGTCTCTGTCCACATGGGTTCCACATAAGAATAACCATTAGAATGCCTGGTAGTGTGGCTTTAGACAGCTGGTCTAGGTGAATGAAAATCTAGCTCTGTTTTTAGCTATCTCCTATATTCAAAAAATATACATTGCAGAAAGTACTTAAATGCACATCTTGGTGGAATACTGTTTACTATGGCCTTTGAGCTGGAATGAAAATATTGGCACAAACTGAATATTTGGCTAGAATGACTGATCTAGGTAAACTGTGCAGTGACTAGCATCATTGTACTTTCACCATACAATATTTCATCTTCAGAATACAAACTTGCAGAATACAAACTCCAGGCTGTCTGCAAATTTAACAATCTCCATTCAGCTAGTATTGAGACCCCTTATGTGTTAATGCTCCAGCCAGACACTGGCAATACTACTAAAAATAAAACATAGTCCTTGTGTTTGGGACTTTAAAGCTTAGAAACTACTAGATGGAAGGACACAGATAAAAGCAGTAATGAAACTACTGTGCTCACACTGTTAGCCTATTTTGATTTTGGTTTGGAGTGGAGGCTTACTACAAATAGATTCTACTTTGTAATAGAAATTCTAGGAGATGAATATATAGTTCCATTTCTAAGTTCATTTAGGCTATCATAACAACATATCATAAATGGAGCAACTTATAGGCTAATCAGTAACTTATTTCTTATACTTCTATAGGCTAGAAAATACAAGTTCCAGGGGCTGGCAGATTCAGAGTCTACTTCATAGTTGGTCTTCTTTCTTTTTTCTTTCTTCTCACCTGGTAGAAGGGGAGAGGAATTTCTTTCTTTCTTTCTTTTTTAAACTCACTATTTTATTGTAATGGTGAAGTCCAGAGGGGATACAATTACATAAGTAGGGTAGTGAGTACATTTCATGTTGAGCATTTTACCCCTTCCTTGTTTTCTCTTACTTTCCCTCCCCCCTGACTCCCCTCTCCTTCCAACTTGGAAAGTTCATTTCCAACATAGTGTCTTGTGAGTATCATTGTTGCATTGGTTCACCCTTTGCCCTTTGTCTCACCATTTTGTGATTCTCCTTTGGGGAGAGGAATTTCTTTGTGGTCTTATTTGAAGGGCACCAGATTCATTCATGAAGCCTTTCCCCTTATTATCTGATTACTTTCTAAAGTCTCTGTCTCCAAATGCTATCACATTGGGGATTAGGTTTAAGTGTATGAATCTTGAAGGCTGGGAAAAATTGAGTTGATAATTATAGTAGGTACTCTTGTTATTGTTTTAGAAATATATAGAAGGGATGGTGTAGCACAGCCGGGGAGTCCAGTCTCTGCTATATAAAGGCTTCACAACTTTAGGGAGAAGTGGCCTTGTGAGTAAAGTTGGAGGGAGACAATTTGGTAAATGTGTGGTTGGTTTGTGGGAGCTGTACTTGGATTATGCACCTGCCATCATGGAAACGTGTCATGGGGTTAAGATTCAAGTGTATTTTATTTACAGAGTGTCTCCCTGGATTGTCTCAAATGCATGTGACATGCCTGAATGCTGGATTTGGATCAGAGCACTGAAAGAAGCAGACATCACACCTGACCAGGTAAGTCCTTATTCACTGTGGGCTGGGGGGCGGGAGAGTGGGGAACTCCAAACAATAGCAAAACCAAAAATCAAAGTTAAAAAAAAACCAAAACAAAAAACCTGAGTGCTGTTCATTCCAGAAGATAGGAGGCGTGGCGTGTGTTCATAAGTCTGGCTGGCTCTGAAGCCAGATTTAGCTGTGGCTAAATGACCTTCCATAGAAGTCGTGTACCACAGTCATTTCCCTGCCTCCTGCCCCCCACCATCAACCAACAGAAGACCTATATCTGCTAAAAATAGCCACACAAGCCCAGTTCTGCTGCTCAATTTCAAAGCAATTATGTGTCTTCACTGAAGTTGTACTAGATAACCCATATACGCACCATAATGTTGGCTTTCTTGCTATTTTGGAAGCAATATATGAACATGTGCCATGGGGATTCAGAGCCAGGAAAATTGATAAAACAATTTACCATCAGTTTCATAGTGCGATACTGAGGAAGCAATGATCTTTATTCCCCTGAAAATTAAGCTTTACTTTCCTATAAAAGAAGATGATGCTGATGAGTGTCATAATGTCTCCCACCTGACATTTTATATATAAAATTTTCCACCTTTACCAGCCCCTGGGCACTGCATCAGGAGTCTACAGGCTTGTCTCTGCTTAGGACTCAAGGCATCTTGTCTTATAGTGGGAGTGTTGATAGGAACAAGGCATCCATGTTTCCATAGGGGCAAGACACTCCCTTGGGAGAGGCAACAAAGCCAAATGAGACAGCATCGGCTTACTAGAGTAAGAAACAGGGTTAGTGGCAGTCCAGCTACATTATTTGATAAATTTCATTTATTCTTCATGCCTCAGTTCTCTGATCCTCTTAGGAAAATCAAGCCCTGTCCTATTATAAGTTCCAATGGGATAATGACTTAAACTACTGCCAAAAAAAAAAAAAAGACAATAGCAATTAGCCTAAGTATATTGAAGTCCATCCAAGTCTTTTTGGACTGTAATAACACATAACAAAAATGCCAGACTGGGTAGTATATCAACACCAGAAATTTACTCCTCACAGTTCTGGTGATGGGGAAGTCTAAGAACAAAGTTTTCTGTCTGGTAAGAGGCTGTCTCCTTCAAGCTGGCTGTCTTCTCACTGGAAACTCTCTGGGGTTTGGTTTTAAATAAGGGAGCTTATCTCATATGAAGTTTAATCTCATATAGGAGTTTTTTGTTTTTGTTTTTGTTTTTTTTGCTTCGTGATCTAACCAGGTGTCAAAGACAACTCCCTCCCCCAATCTCCTAATACTATGGCTGTGAGAGTTAGGGATTCAACATATGTATCTTAGAAGAAGAAAACTGCACTATTGCAGTTTCATTATATGCTAGCACCAAGGACCATAATTATTCACATAATCTCCCAATTATTTCTATAGGTAATTGATTATAAAATGATTAAACCTTTAAAGGCATCATTTAAAAATGACCATCCTTTAATAAAGAGCCTTTCAAAATGCGAAGACATTTTCTTTTTTAAAATTTTCTGTCTTTCTTTCTTTCTTTGTCAGTCATGGAAGCTGAACTCTGGGCCTAGGTGCTGTCCCTCAGCTTTTCAGCTCAAGGCTAGTGCCCTAACACTTGAGCCACAGCATCACTTCCAGCTTTTTTCTGCGTATGTAGTGCTGAGGAATCCAAACCAGGGCCTCATGCATGCGAGGCAAGCATTCTAAGCCAACTTCCCAGTCCCTGCAAATACATTTTTAAGGCCATTAAAATTGAAGTGGTAACTGAGCATGGTAGTCTGAACAGTTCCTTTTTGAAAAATCAAGAGCTAGGGAATACTTTCATAGTGTGTGGGAAATGCAGTCTCCATTACTGCTACTCATCTCTGCTGTTGAATCATGAAAGCAACCACAGACCATTTGTTAACTAATGAGTGGCTGAGTTCCAAGGAAGATCCAGAGACTCTGAATATCTGCTGTCTTGGATTTCATGTGAGCAAGAAAGAAATTTCTTTAGTGTTAAGTCACTAGCTACTTTCTTTAATATGTGTACCTAATTGTAGGCTCTGAATGTGATACTCATGTCTGAGAAAAAAAGAAAATGAAAACATATCCAAATCTAAACCAAACCACAGGAAGGCTGCAAAGGAAAGGAGACAAATAATAGGAGACTGATTATTATGTGATTAAAACTAACAATAGCAATAGCAGTAGTAGCAACAACAATGCCACCTGGTCTGGCCTCTGCAGACAATAGAGTTTGAGACTCCATCTTGGATAGTAGGAGCAGTTAGAGACCAGTCTGGTTTTTGGGGTGGCCAGGATATGGTGCTGGAGCTATTGATCTTCTTGCCTGTGAAAACTCTGGCATTTTCCACATGGATTCTTTCCCATTATCTCTTTCATCTTCCACATGTTCAGCTTTGATTTTCAGATCTCCCCCTCCCCAACTCCAGGCAAAAGTTAACTATCTCCTTCCCCAGTTTGCTCAGAGATGTGAGATTTAGCAGTCTGGTCAGCTAGACACCTCATAATTCCTTTTAAGTCTTAACTTATGCATTACGAATAATAATGAGCCTCGCCTCAAAGGACTGGTGTGAGGATTAAATTGAGATTTATATGAGTAAATCTTCCTCTCTTCCCCTCCCCTCCCCTCCCCTCCCCTTCCCTTCCCTCCCATCCCCTCTCCTCTCTTCTCTTCTTATTTCTCCTCCCCTGACTTTTGTTTTTATTGATACCAGGGTTTGAACTCAGGGCCTCACAACCTGCTCAGTTGCTGCTCTACTGCTGAGCCACATTTTCAGCTAGCTTTCTGCTGATTATTTTGGGAAGTGGAGTCTTACACACTCATCTGCCTAGGCTGCCTTTAAACCTCAGTCTGCCAGATCTCAGCCTGCTGAGTAGCTAGGATGACAGGTGTGAACCACTAGTACTTGACCAGTACAGAAATTCTTGATCTGCCCCCTTCCCCCAGTGCTCCTGGGGGTGGGGTTCAGCAACTTGTGTTTTAAAAAGCCTCAGGTGGTTTTGAGGCACGAAAGATGCATCAAAGACTTGAGAACCACTGCATTATCATTTACCTATTTAAAAATGCTTATTCTTTCATCCTGATAAAATTCCTAAGAGAGGCGATTTAACTTCTTTAAAAATTAAGAATAAGGCAAAGAAAGTCTCCAGACATTGCACATCATTGTCTTCTAGTGACATTAGGAAAGTGGCATAGTATCATCGAGTGTGTGACCCCAGGACCTGACCCCAGGTACTGCAGAGGGGCTCTCACCCCTGTGGTTTGTCTTGTTTTCATGGGACTACAGGATCTATTTAACAAGCCAATGACCTTGCAGTCTAAATGCCTGCAGTGACAAGGTGCTGGCAGGTTAAAGCTCTATCCTCTCACTGCGAAGAACAGTGAGATGGAATCTTTTATGCTGTTTAAATGGAGGCATTGGTTTGAAAAACAGCTTTGGGCTTTTGAGCTACCTATCTTGAGCCTGCTGTTTCCCTTCATGGTATACTTTCTGTCTCTATTAAACTCTTTGCTTTGCCACTTTATTTTGTGTGACTGTCTTCATTCAGTTGTTTGCCAGAGAATGGAAGAATCTGGATTCTTTACCTCCTGGGTCATTCACTGGTAATATACTTGGTGACCTACCAGCCAAGAGATGACATGAGGTGATTGATCCAGTTCCATTCCTGAAGTCTCCCTTTGGCAAAAATCAAGCCTACCTGGAGGAAGTCACCCCTTATTTTCTTTTGTTTGGTCAGTGGTGGGGGCTTGAACTCTGGGCCAGGACGCTGTCTCTGAGCTCTTTTGCTCAAAGCTAGGGCTCTATCACTTTGAGTCACAGCACCACTTCCTGTCTTCTGGTGGGTAATTTAAGATAAAAGTCTCATGGGCTTTCCTGCCCAGGCTAGCATTGAACTGTGATCCTCAGATTTGAGCCTCCTGAGTAGCGAGGATTATAGATATGAGATGCTGGTACCCATATTCTCTTCATGTATTTGTAAACTGTCTTCAGTATCAGGTGGGGGACCAAGAAACATGGTCCAGAAAATGAGAGTCTAAAATTTAATACCATCTTGCAACTAGATTTGTTTGGTAAGAATAAGGTGAAATGACCCAAGATAGCTTGCCTATAATCCTTTCTAGAACTGCATCCCTCTGTAAGGAAACCCCTTTGTAAGGAAAGGGAAAACTAAAAGAGGAAGAGACAGATAGCTGGGATGTCTCTACAATTCTGGGAGAATAATCTCTCTTACGAAGGGTTCTAGCCTTCCCTATATACAATGTCCCCTCCTCAATCTTTATTCTTCTGTACCAGTAATGGAACCGATATTCTTCTACCATCCTAAAGCCATGATGAGCAGAAATAGGGCCAGAAAGTCCTGTTAGAATACAGATTCCATTCTCAGTGGCTGACATCTAATGGTACAAGGATAACTAAGGTGAATATTCAGGGGATCCAGACAGATTCACATAAGGATTCTAAAACTCATGCTGACATTTGATTTGTCTCCTCCCCCCTGGAGAAAGAGAATTCTTGTAGTTGCAAGGAGAGAGGCCAATGAGACATTTGCTAGGGGCCCAACATTTTATTCTCAATCAGCTGCAGACATTAGACAAAAGCTTCAAAAGCTTCAGCTGGGCTCACAGACTACTAATACCCAGCTATTGGATATTGTCTGTATGGTGTGTAACCCTCATGGATTGGAGGAGGAGAAAAAGGGATAGGATAAAGAAAGGCAAACCAGAGTTATGGCAGCCATGAGGAGGGACACTCTGCAAAACCCTAGAAAGCTATAATTTTATTAACCATCTATTTGCTGTTGAGCCACTTAGATTGAACCTACCATTTCCTTTACTAGTGTATTCTGTCCTTTCTAGTAAACTTCTTGCTTTGCTACTTAAGAGGCATCCTTGGACCCATCCTTTTCTCGCTTTTGGTGGCTGGACTCAGATTCAGAATGGCTTGTCTGTGACTTCTTTGGGTTGATGCCCACCTGGGATTTCTAATCTGGCTATTCTTTACCTTGGGCTTGACTAGGTGCTAAGACATTTTTTTCCCCCTAAGATATATTTTAAATAGATAAAAGGAGCTGTGGATACATACTGGCCACTCTGACTTTTCTTGGCTATCTATCATCCTGTTTTTTTAAATTATCTTTCCAGTTTCCTGCTTCTTCTTATGCTTTGCTGAATTTTCAGCTCTACCTTCTCATCCCACAGAAGTGGGCACTGCCGTTCTCTTACCCAAGGCCAGCCTCTCACTCTTATGTCCAAGATTGTAAATTTGGCCACTTCTATCTCGTCTCTCTATCCTTTCTACATCGAGTTTTCTTTCACTCTGTTTTGTCATCTTTGAGAATAGGGTGTTTGGGCTGAATAATAACTTTTCTTCTATAAGAGGGGAAAACAATGACAATTTTCAGTATATTCGTAGTGGTGGTGGCAAGAATTTGATTCTACAGACTTGTATTGCTGCTCCTCTATCGTAGTTAGTTTTCATAATTTCCTTTAGAGTTGGGTTACTTTCCTTCTCTAAAGTTGTAATCAGTATGAGAGAGGTGAGTTTACTGATGGAGAACTTGGAGCCCTAACAAATTTATGGACACCCAGTGGTGTTTTCTGGGGGTACTAGTGCCCTGGCCCACCAGCGGGTGGAGCATTTTCAGTTAGCAGAATCCCAGCACTAGCTTTCAAAGATAGCTTCTAGAACTAGGTTTGGAGCTTGTGTTTGCAGCAATTCTTAAACTCCCTTTAGCTGAGTCCTCTTGTCTCTTACCCGTGTTCTCCTCCAATTGTCTTTTCATGACCTCCTCATTCAGCTTACTGGTGGAAAGATTCAAGGCAGAGTGTTTTCAGACTCTAATTGTATGCATAGTGATAAAAGTCAAGCACCAGAAGTGGCACTGTGGCTCAAAGTGGTAGAGCTCTAGCCCTTGAGTGAAAAAGCTCAGGGACAGCACCCTGAGTTCAAAAAATAAGAAAAGTCAGGTACCTTGTTTAAACGTTTTTCAAGATGGATTCAATGTGTTAAGTAAATGTTTTCTAGCATCTAAGGTATATACCTATCAGTTGTCTCCTGTAACCATGCCTACTCTGCTAATGTGATCAGAGATGGAGATTGTGATTCCTGTGGGAGGAGGAGGACTTCGGTAGTGGGAATGGATAACACACTTAGCTTTGTCTTCACTGGACATCCTCAACAATTCTAATGTGCTGTCTGTGTAAGATTTTGGTATGTATGAGTTAAAATACCTTTTGTATTGGCTGGTGGATATTTGAATTCAAAATTGTTCAAAGGTAAAGAAAAAAGAAGAGACATAAGAAGATGGGGCAAGTGAGAATCAATGTGAAAAGCAGATTTAAGAAGCCAAGTCATGTGCTGCTTAACAACAGAGCAGTTTGTGAAAAATGAGTCCTTAGGCAGTTAGGCATTGTGTGAACACAGTGGACTTATGTAAACTAAGATGCCTACAATGTCACTAAGTAATATAAGAATAGGGACCACTGTTGTATATTGTCCACTGTTCATCACTAAGTAATATAAGCATAGGGACCACTGTTGTATATACTGTCCACTGTTGATCAAAACACTATTATGTGGCACCTGACAGCCAGGCAGAATCTAATAATTATAACAATACAATCCCCCCATTCATATAAAAATGATAAAGATGCAAATTAATCCATTGACCAGAAACAGGTCAAATTTACAAGGAAAGGGGACAAAAAGAGAAGGGGGAATTATAGTGAAGTCTGAGGACATTTTGGGGGGCTGATGAATAGGTTCTTTATTGTAATGATGGTTTCAGGATGTATACACATATCAAAACCCATCAAATTGTGCATTTTATGGAATGCGAGCTGTATCTCAATAAAGCTGTACCAAACAAAAAAGGTGTCTTCATTTTGAGACAGTTCTGGCAAGGAAGATTTGTTTAAATGACACTACCTCCCTATGAGCAGGCCAGATCTTTCCTTTCCAGGTACCTGTAGGTGGGTAATAGAGACAGATGAAAGGAAAATGAGCCACAGCTGATAGGATTTGTGCTCCTTTGTCCCTTTCTTTCCTTCTTTCCTTTTCAGTCCCTTCTTTTCTCTCCTCTTCTCATCGCTCCCCCAGATCATTTGTATGTGAAAGGCTACATCTGTTCTTGCAAAAGCTATTTTGCAATGCAATTAAGCATTCCTCACCTTAGCTCCCTGGGAAACTGGATACTAGTATGATCTCTGGAAGGTGCCCAACATCCTGGCCCAGGTGTGTGAAGGCTGTGTGTGGATCCACGTGGGCAAGGAAATGCTGCTTCCTGGGCATGCAACATGAGGCTGCCCTTTCCTCCTTGGGCCTCTTCAGAACTCTGAGCAGCTGCTACCCTCTATGTGACCGACGAGTCCTGCCATCGTTCACCTGCTCAGGCCAGCTGACAAGTGGAGCTGGCATATTGCAGCCTGAATAAATGGTTCTACTGTGTAGCCATCTTTGGCTTCAGGCTGAGGAAAGAGAAGCACAATCTTTGTGACCTGACAGGATCCTTTGAGGCTGGAGAGAAAAACTGTTTAGGATTCATATACACATTCCTTCTAGCTTCTTTCAGAAAGATTGGATGGCTCCTTTGCCTTTTTTTTTTTTTTGCTTGTACAGCATCCATTTCCCAGTATAAATGTAAGTTAACCAGAGCATCTGGATACTTTGCAAATAGTCATTTAGTTTCTGTCCTTGTGGTTATTAAAACGCATTTGTTTATAATCTACAGGAATGCCTAAATACTAATAATATAATATCTAGTAATTAATAAGTGCAGAAAGTATCACCACTTTGCAGGTTTTTGAAAAGAATGAATCATTAATCAAACAGGGATAAAATTAAAATTTTGGACATCGCGTCTACCCTGGACACACTGAAACCATCATGCTCTCCTCTGATTGGTTTGTCTGAACATTATTCTGCCCAAGACCTCAATTTGTTCTCTAATGAATACTTATATAAAGGGAAAAATTATATAGACTTTCTTTGTTCTCTTCCAGCTTAATTGTACAACTATATTGTCACAAATTGACTGAAACAGCCTATTTCAGTTTTTTTCTCCCTCTCTATAACCAGCTCTGAATAGATGAACAGAAATAGCTGTCTTCATGTCAGCAACTTTAATTAAACCATTTTGAAAATAAGCATGTGGCAGTACTGGCAGGACCTTAATTTAATCTCATTTGCTGATCATCTGTTCCTGATGCTTCCTTGATTGGTTGGAGGTTAGGATGAGCTCTTCCCCTACTGTTGGACATGTGGACAGGGTCATCCACATAGATTCAAAAGACTGTGACCTTTGGTCTTTTGAACTCCAACATTAAAATGAAATCAGGGATAGAAAAGGCATCTGGCTTATGGAATGTCTTGAGTTATTCATGTGAATAGGTTATATAAAGTTAGTGATCTTTATATACATAACTCAAATCTTTTTAATTTCGTTGTATTTTTACCGTTGTAATTATTTTGTGTCTATGCCAGAGCTAGATCTAAACATTCTTGCTCAGCTATCTCATTCATGGCTAGTGCCTTCCTGCTTGAGCCATACCTCCAGTTCTGGCCTTTTTGGTGGCTTTGAACCTTGATCCTCAGATCCTCAGATCTTAGCCTTCTAAGTAACTACAATTACAAGTGTGAGCTACTGGCACCTAGCACACTGACAATTTTTTTCCCAGTGCTGAGAAAGGAAAACAAGGTAGACAAATTCTACACTCTCAGTACTTTTATCTTGTTAGTTAATGAAAAATTATAGAGCTCCTACTTGAGAGGCTAAGAACAGGAGGGTTGATTGGAAGCCAGCCTAGGTAGAAAAATTTGTGAGAGCCACTTCTCAGCTATAGTTGGGTACAGAGTCATATGTCTATCATCCTACATGGGAGGCTGATATTAGGAGGATTGTGGTGCTAGGCCAACCTGGTCAGAAATGTCTGTGAGACCCTGTATCCCTAGAAGGGAAGCTAAGCATAATGGTAAATAACTATGGTCCCAGCAATGATAAGAAGCCTACGTGGATCACAACTCAGACAGGTGTCTGGTTGAAGGGAAGACCCTATCCTAAAACTAGTGGAAAATAGGCCTGGAAGCATGGTTTATGGACATGGTACCAACCAAGCAAGTGTAAGGCCTTGAGTTCAAACTCCCAGTGCTAGTGGAGTGGGGGTGGGGCAGGAAGGAAAGAGAAGAACATGTCAGAGCATTGCATTGGTAAAAAATGTGCTAAGCACTTATGGATATTTACTCTTTTAAATTTATAGAACAATCTTAGAGATGGATTTCAATCTTGGTTTATCTAGGAAAAAGATAAGTAAGCTGCCTTTGGTTGGGTTGGACCCTAAATGTCAGACTTCAGAGTCTGGTTTACAACACTTTCTTTTATTAATGTTAAGAGTGCTGCTATGAATTGCTTTGGACAGTGCTGTCATTTTCATGATGTTAATTTTTCCAATCCAGGAGCATGAAAGATCTTTCTAATTTCCTTAAATCTTCTTCAATTTACTTCTTCAGATTTTTAAAGTTTTTACTATAGAGGTTCTTCAGATCTTTGGCTAATTCCTAATTTAGTATTTCATTTTTTGAAAAATTATTTTCATTGTAAAGGTGATATATAGAAGGGGCTACAGTTACATAGGCAAGGTAATGAGTACATTTCGTTTTTTTTTTTTTAAAGGTGATTCACCGAGGTGTTACCGTTACATAAGTAAGGTGATGAGCACATTTCTTTTCGAACAGTGTTACCCCTTCCCTCACTTTTTTCTGCTGCCCCTCCCCATGGAATTCAGGTTGTACAGTTCATTTCCAACAAAGTGTCCAGTGAGTTGCATTGGTTCACCCTTTGTCTCACTTTTCTGTGACTCTGTTTCCCTCCCCCAAATCAGATAAACTTATATACAAGACAAAAGGTACTGAAATCAGAAACAATAGAATAATCAGAAACAGGGAATAAACCAGAGTGGGGAAAAACAAAAGACAAAAGAAATAATTGCAGGGCTGGGAAGGTGGCTCAGTGATAGAGCACTTGCCTTGCATGCGTGAGGCCCTGGGTTCGATTCCTCAGCACCACTTAAGCAAAAAAGAAAAAAACCAGAAGTGGCGCTGTGGCTCAACTGGTATTGCGCTAGCCTTGAGCTGAAGAGCTGAGGGACAGCGCCCAGGCACAGAGTTCAGGCCCCCATGACCAGACCAAAAAAAAAAAAAAAAGGAAATAATTGCAAACAGTACCCTAAAAAGCGGGGGTGGGGTGGGGGGGGGAGGGGAGGGAATCACAGAAATGTGGGACAAAGGGTGAACTCATTCAGCCATGATACTCACTAGACACTATGTTGGAAATAAACTTTACAACGTGGTGGGTGGGGGGGTGGGGGGAGGGAAAGCAGGAGACAATAGGGAAGAGGTAACACTGTTTGAAAAGAAATGTACTCATTACCTTACTTAGATAACTGTAATCCCTCTCTACATTACCTTTACAATAAAATCAAAAACCAAAACAAAACAGTGTCACCTCTTCCCTCCTTCCCTCCCACATTTTTCCCTCTCAACCCACCTTCCTCCATAAGTTGTATAGTTCATTTTCAACATAGTGTCTAGTGAGTATTATGGCCGCATTAGTTCACCCTTTGTCCCACCATTTCTGTGTTTCCCCTATCCCTTCCCCGGATAAACTTGCATACAAGACAAAAATTACAGAAACCAAAAGCAGCAACAAAGAAGAACAAAAAAAGGAAAATAACAAAAACCTCTTTTTTCCATTTCTTGGAGTACCTTTTAATAAACGTCATTTTGTGTGAGCGTATACACAGGACTGTTGGGCCTTTGTGATCCTCTCCTGAGAATATCCTCTAAGAATATCCTCCTGGTCTCACCGTTTGAATGTTTAGAGTCCTGTTTAATTTATCATGTCCAAGTATAATTTTTTGTCTTTTACCATTGTGTTTACTTGTAGATTTATAAGCACATTCTAATTACTATAAATGAGACCATGCACCATGTTTCTTTGGCTATGGCTTATTTAATATAATAACTTAATATAATTTTTCCCAAGTCTTTCCATTTCCCTATGAATGTTGTGATATTCTTTCCGATGGCAGCATTCCATTGTATATATACACCATTCATCCACTGAGGGGCATCTGGATTGATTCTATATCTTGGATATGGTAAACAATGCTGTACTGAACATGATTCTCCTGGTAGCTTTAATGTGGCCTGGTTTGTGATTGTTTGGATATATACTCAGGCGTGGAATTACTGGCTCGTAGGGAAGCTCTATGTTTAGTCTTTTGAGGCACTTCCATACTGCTTTTCAGCGTGATTGAATAAGTTGACATTCCCACCAACAGTGTAGTAGTGTTCTCTTTTGGCCACATCCCTACCAGCATCTGTTATTGTTAGTTTTCTTGATGATGGCCGTTCTAATTGGGGTGAGGTGGCTCCTCAATATTGTTTTGATTTACATTTCTTTCATGGCCAGAGATGTTAACTATTTCTTCATGTGTCTATTGGCCATTTTTACTTCTTTTCTGAGAAGTCTCTCTGTAAGTCATTATCCAATTTATTAATTGAATTGTTTTTTTGAGGGTTTACTTTTTTGAGCTGTAGGTATATTCTGGATATTAGGTCCTTGTGTGATGTAAAAATCTTCCATTCTGCAGGTTTTCTTTTTGGATTCTTAGTTATATCCTTTGCTGTGCAGAAACTTTTAAGTTTACTGCAATTCTATTTATCAAGTCTTTCTTTCATTTGTTGTGCTTCTGGATCTTACAAAGTTTCGACCTGTGCCCAGGAGCTCCACTGTTTCTTCTACTCCTTCCTGTAATAGTTTCATGGTTTCTTTTTTGTTTGTTTTGGCCGGTCATGGGGCCTGAACTCTGGGCCTGGGCACTGTCCCTCAGCTCTTCAGCTCAAGGCTAGTGCTCTAGCACTCGAGCCATAGCACCATTTCTGGCTTTTTCTGCTTATGTAGTGCTGAGGAATCGAACCCAGGGCCTCATGCATGCAAGGCAAGCACTCTACCACTGAGCCACCTTCCCAGCCCAAGTTCCATGGTTTCTTGTCTTACAGTGAGGTCTTTGATTCATTTGGGTTACAATTACATAAGTCAGGTAAAGAGCACATTTCTTTTTGGACAATGTCACCCCTTTCCTCACTCTCAGTTTTTCCCTTCCATCTCTCACCCACAAGTTGTATAATTCATTTTTAACATAGTATCCAATGAGAGCCATTATTGCATTTTTTTCATCCTTTGTTCCTGCAAGTGTTTACAAATGTACTAAGTGAAATATAGTAGATATCTTAAATACAGTAATTCCTTAGAAAGATAAAGTCAAAGATCAACAAAGTTAAGTACCAGGAAATGGGTAACTGCAAGATGGTGGGTTGAGGCCAAGGGGAGAGGAGGAATGAAGAGGAATGAAGGGGGAAATGGAGGAAGAATGCTGTCAAGAATCCATTGTGGCTGGGTGCTGGTGGCTCACGCCTGTAATCCTAGCTACCCAGGAGGCTGAGATATGAGGAACACGATTCAAAGCCAGCCTGGGCAGGAAAGTCTGTGAGACTCATCTCCCATAAACCACTGAAAAACCTTTGGAAGTGGCGCTGTGGCTCAAGTGGTAGAGCACTTGCCTTGAGCTGAAGAGCTGAGGGATAGCACCACCCAAGCCCAGAGTTCAAGCCCCAGCACCAACAAAAAGAAGAAAAAAGAAAAAAAAAGGAATCCATGTATATACTACAAAATAGGAAAAGTAAAGGAAAGAGTGGGTTAAGGGGTGTGTGTAAAACTGTTGAAAGAGGTGACACCAATCAAAATACATTGTATTCAGTAAACTGCTGTTTTAAAATGGCAACTCCTTTGCACAACTATTTAAAGATAATAATAATAATAATAATAATAGAGTGCAAGTGTGAAAGGAATCAGATTCTTCTTCATATGCATGCTCTTACCCCATTGACCCCCTATCTAGCCTTCCAGGTAAAGCTCTAATGTAATAAACTAATCTCAAACAACTGGCTGTTTACATGCTGATCTTCAAATTCCTTCAACATTTAGTGTTGATGTACATGCTATCCATAATTGTCAGGTGATCTTATTGTGCCTGGCTGTATTTTTCTACCCCATTCACTATTAATTATTAGTCTTTTCTGCCCCTTTTGAACTCAGCAGCAACCCAGTCTTCTGGAATGATGTAATTGGGCCCTTTCACAAGTCATTGGCTTGAGTTAAAATAGAAGTAGATTTTTATTAAAACTATATTAAATATTATTTTATTTTTAATCTGTCAGTTTTTCCTGATAGTCATTCTGAGTCATCCTCTACCATAACTATCACAACTCCTTCCCCTCCCTCTCCTCTCTAAAAAGAGATAGTATATTCCATTTGCGTCTGCATATACATTGGATGCTAGATGATGTGTAGCTGTGAGAGTTTGCATTTTTCAGTTGGTGAAAATGATGACATCTACAAGATAGAATCAATACTCCCATTAAAATAATCAATATTAAAGAATTTATAATGTGATGTTAACATCAAATGCATTGAAACGCAAGGAAGAAAAACATTTCCAATAGAACAGTATTTAATTAGCATGTAAGCTTTCCTCCTGGCATGAAAAAACTTGTTTACAAGGTGATTCTTTTTTTTTTTTTTGGGTCCGGTTGTGGGGCCTGAACTCTGGGCCTGGGCACTGTCCCTCAGCTCTTCAGCTCAAGGCTAGTGCTCTACCACTTGAGTGCCACTTGCGGCTTTTTTCTTTTGTCTTATGTGGTGCTGAGGAATTGAACCCAGGGCTTCATGCATGCAAGGCAAGTGCTCTACCACTGAGCCTCCTTCCCAGCCCAACAATGTGGTTCTACAATAAAATAATTTTTGTTGTCTTGTATGTATTTGCAAAGATCTCTATGTTCATAAGCTTTATTAAATTACAGAGGTCTCTATTCTTCTATTACCTATGCAAATGTGCAGTTACTTCTCATCAGATGTAGGTTATGAAACTATAAAATCTACTCTTTTATATGGCACTGGAATTTCAACTTGAGGCCTTGTCTTGCTAGGCAAGTGTTCTACCACTTGAGCCACACCTCTAAACCTTTTGCTTTTTTACTGGTCCTGGGGCTTGAACTCTGGGCTTGGGTACTTCCCTTGAACTTCTTTGGCTCAAGGTTTAGCGCTCTATCACTTGAGCCACTTTGCCACTTTTTCTGAGTTGTTTATTGATCCTCAGATCTCAGCCTCCTGCTAGGTGTGAGCCTGGCTTCCTTTTGCTTGTGTGTGTGTGTAATCCTGGTCTTGAATTCAGGGCCTGGGTACTGTCCTCGAGCTTTTTCTGTTCAAGCCTAGCATTCTACCACTGAGCCACAGATCCACTTAGGCTTTTTTTTTTTAGTACTTAATTGGAAATAAGAATCCCACAGACTTTGCTGCTTCAATAGCTTTGAACTAAGATCCTAAGATCTTAGTCTCCTCCATAGCTAGGATTGTAGGACTATGTTTATAATTTTTTACATAAGGTCTTAGTGTTTCTGCCTATGGCTAACCTCAGGCTGTGATTCTCCTATTCCCACCCACAGCATACCTAGGATTATAGGCATGATGTACCTAGTCAAATCTCAAATTCACTTTTTGTTAGTAGTGATTCACTTACATGGTTCTGAAAGGCGGGGCTCTTGGCCATTCATTTTCTTCTTCTTTTTCTCACCCTCCATCCATCTGTGGTTATGGTTGTGCCACTTCCTTAAACATCTTTAAAACAAATGGTGTCATGGGCTGCATAAGAGGAAATGTAAATTTCTGTAAGAGGTTTTGCCTATTAAAACCCCTATCTTTACCTGATGATCAATATGTCTTTTAAAAGAAGGTTAGAGAAGGTTTGACAACATTGAATTAATTTGCTCAGTTAGAAAAATGGGGGAGGGGAGAACCCAGAAACGGCATCAGCTTGTGGATTGTGGTTGGGTTTTGAGAGCATAACCTTGCACAAACTTTTTAACAAGAAGAAATGTGTACATCAGCAGGGTGACTTCAAACATATTCTCTTTGTTCTGAGGACTGGAGGCCTAACAGAATCTTCACCTTTTTCATTTTTCCCAGATCTACAAACTTACTTCTGATTTCTTCTGGTTTCTATGGCTGTGACCTGCTTTCTACAGGGTGCATGAGCTGTGTCTTCAGCTGCAAACTATAGTTTTCTCTTAAGCAATTTGTCTTTACTGAGAAATTTTAAGACTCCCATGTTTTGTTCTTATGGCTGTCTTTTAACAATGTGAATTTAAAATGAGAATCTCATAGCTTTCTGGTTTTTCATGTATTTAGGGTATAACTTTGGAAGATATTGTTGGTTTGGCTTTGCTGATTAAGCAATCAAAATACATCTAAATATGTTGGCAAATAGCCTTGGTCTTGCCATTGCCCACTGCTTACTGGTAAGCTTCCTACCATAGTCCTAACTAAGACCCTGCCAGGGCCTCTTCCTCCTCCTCTCTGCCTACCTCATCAAAGCTAACCAACAACAAGTGCTCCCCAAACCCCAGCTCAGGTCCTGCTATCAATGCCCTGACTGGGTGCTGCCCTGTGCCATTCTGGGGATGAACTGTTTTGAACATGAATCTTGCATGAAAGGAAACTAACTTCAGTGGAATTGCCTTGGGCTTAGCTAAATCAGTAATGCATGCAGAAAGACACAGATCTTTGTAAGACCAGACTGTCACAGAAGTAATATGACTTAGGTATATACTATGAAGGAGTATGACAAGAGCATCAAACTTAATATCAATCTGCAAAGAAGTCTTTATTATGAGTCAACAGACTAGATGGCCCCATACAGGCAGATAATACCTCAGCAATGGGATATTTTCTTTACGTATAAATAAACTACAAATATTACAAGTGTTTGATAGGCAACTAAGCTTTTCTTTTTAATAAATGTACTCTGATCCATGCTTCTGGTAAATATAGCCAACTGCATTGATTCAGATAAGAAACTGCCTTTTGCAAACTACTGATTCTAACAGGATCTCTCCAGCAGAGCTCAGAGGTCAGCGACTACAAGGTGTTCATTAGCCCCTTAATCATACAGACATGGCTGAAGCCACACTCTCTTGGTCCACATAATGGATATGAGAAACAAGTTCTGCATGCACCACTATAGCTGACCTCTTAGAGAAATATATCCTTGTGAGAAGAGTCTCCTCTTTTTATTTTCTCTGGAATATTGATCATGCCCCAAGATAACAGCCCTGCTAAACTCATTTTTAATGTAGTTACTTAAGGTTTAATTATAAGCATTGGAAACCACCACCTTAGTCTTACAAATTATTTAAATGAGACTTGAAAAAGTGATTCAATCTGCAGAATTTACATGGGCTTTACCTATTTCTAATTACTCTACTCTCAGTCAGCCACTTTTTTCATTAGTCAGGAGACAGCACATTAGTCTCTCTCTCTCCCTCTTTCTCTCTCTCCCTCTGTTTCTGTCTCTGTCTGTCTGTCTCTCCTCCATTGTCTCCCCACTTCTCCCTTTTCTTCCTCCCCCAACTTTCCTCCTTTCCAAATTAAACCATGCTTATAGATAGTTTTCATTTGGCAAGACCACTGAACATATCTACCTTATTAATAGATTTTCAAGTGTAAAACACAATATTGTTGGTTATACATGCAATGTTACCCAGACTTCTAGAACTTATCTTGTATACTTGAACTTTTGTAGTCACTGATGACCAGCTTTCTACTCCCCTGTCCCCCATAGTTCCCAGCGACAAGTGAGCTGACCATATTTGTACCCTTGCATAAGTACTTTACCAGATTATTTTACTTAGGAGAATCCAAATTAACAGCCATTCAAAGTAGGCTAAGGGCTTGAGTAGATACTTCTTCCAATGTTAAAATCACCGGGAGGGAAATACCAATGAAAGCTACAATGAACTATAACCTGCCTGCCTGCTTGGATGGCTGTTATAAAAATGAAAAAGAAGCTGGACATCAGTGGCTCACGCCTGTAATCCTAGCTACTCAGGAGGCTGAGATCTGAGGATCGCGGTTCAAAGCCAGCCCGAGCAAGAAAATCCGTGAGACTCTTTTTTAAAATTTTTATTGTGAACATACTGTACAGAGGAATTACAATTACATGGGCAAGATATTTCTTATCAAGCATTGCAGCCTCCTCCTTTGTTTACCCTTCACATCCCTTCCCAGCCTCCCGGCCCAATCCACCCCTCCTCGCCCCCCCCCAAAGTTGTAAAGTTCGTTTTTGACATGACAACTTGTACTTCTCATTGTTGCAACAGGTCCACCTGTATCCTTAAACGACTTGTTTTTCCCCTTCCCCTCCACAAATTATACTGACATCAAATATAGTGAAAGCAGGGGTTATGCTGTGGGGGAGGGACATACAAAGCAATAAAGAAATAATCTTATAAATGCGTTAGAAACAAATGCATGAAAGAAAAAAACATTTAAATACATATCTAAGGGTTCATTTTCCTAACATCACCTTATCTGACCTTTTCTGCTTGACTCATACATATACTAGATATTGCAAATAAGGGAAACCATGGGACCTATGTTTCTTTGGGCTTGGCTTACTTCACTTAATATAATTTTTTCCAAGCCTTTCCATTTCCTAACAAATGGGGCAATGTCATTCTTTCTGATGGAGGCATAGAATTCCGTTGTGTATATATACCACATTTTCTTGATCCATTCATCTACTGAGGGGCATCTGGGTTGGTTCCATATCTTAGCTATGGTAAATAATGCTGCAATAAACATAGTTGTGCTGGTAGCTTTAGTGTGGTCTTGTTTGTGATCATTTTGATAAATGCCCAAAAGTGAGATTGCTGGGTCATAGGGGAGCTCTATGTGGTAACTTTTGAGGAACCTCCATACTGCTTTCCAAAGTGGTTGGACAAGTTTACACTCCCACCAACAATGCAGTAAGGTTCCCTTCTGTCCACATCCCCTCCAGCAAATCAAAACAACATTGAGATACCACCTCACCCCAGTTAGAATGGCAAAAATCAAGAACTCCGTGAGACTCTTATCTCCAATAAACCACTAGAAAACCAGAAGTGACGCTGTGGCTCAAGTGGTAGAGCATTCGCCTTGAACTGAAGAGCACAGGGACAGCGCCCAGGCCCAGAGTTCAAGCCCCATGATCAACCAAAAAACAAAAACAAAACAAAAACAAGTGTTTGTGAGGATGTGGAACAAAGGAAGTAACTGTATACAGTTGGTGGTAATGCAGAATGGCTCAGCTGCTATGGAAAAGCAGTATAGAGGTTCATCAAAAAGATAAAATTACCAGAGGATCTAGCAATCCTACTTTCTGGGTTATTTGATTCAAATTAGTACCAAGAGGAGATGCTAGCTCCCTTATTCTTTAATAGTACTATTTACAGTAAACCAAAATGTGGAGCTAAGTGAAATGTCCATTGATACCCATTAAGAAGATGTAGTACTTAAATACAATGGGATATTATATAGAAAAGCCTGTTAAATGCAATAGCATAGATGAACCTGAAAGACATGTGCTAAATGATTAATATACTGTCTCTTTTGAAAGAATTACACATTGACTATGAGAAGGGCCCATGAACTTGCTATGTGGCCACTGAGATGTGTCCATACATATATAGGGGTTGGGGGAGAATGAAAAGATCAAATGGAGTTCATTCCTTCCTTATTTAACTTATCCAAAGGAAAAACTTCTTTCTCCCTAAAAGTACTTGAAATTCAGGAGTTGTTAACATTTCTACAGAGTATTCTCTCAGTGATTTTCTACACCAATAACATCTATCTATTTATATTTCCTTTAGTTGTCTCCATGAGTTTTCTTTTGCTTTACTTGTTGAATACAGAATTGGTGAGAAGAGCTGGAAAGAAGATTTCAGAGTACCAGGGTTAAGGAAAATTGGGGGTAGTGGCACAGCCTGTCCTTCTCCAAAGAAGTGTCTGCTGCTTTAACACATCTGCTGTCTTATGAGTTAATTATGAAATTGTGGTCAGTAAACCACATAACCTGTGTTTTGTAGACTTAGCATTAGCATAGTTAGCAATGTATGACAGGATGCAATAGAAGAGGCTTGAGTATAAGGTTATACAGTGCTTGCTCCCACAAAAGACATTAGAGTTACCATTTGGACTCTGCATAAAACAAAACAAGGGAGGCCACATCTTTTCCACTACCACAAGTTCTGCTAACAGATTTTTAATAACTGTGTAGTCCAAGAGTTGTGTGCAATCATGGAGCCTAAATTTGAAGGCAATGTCTAGGAAAAATGAGTTCTAAAAGTAAGAGGAGAAAGCCCAACATATTTACTTTTGCATGAAGCAAGCGAACAAACTTGTTTTCATGCAAAAACCAAGGGAGTAAACACAGAAGTATGTTTTGCTTAGGATTATCTTTGATGATTTAATGAGTCTTCATGAAATTTCAGGTGCATTCCCAATTCTCAGTTCGGCCCATAACAGCATAGTTTAATTACTCTGGAGCATAGAGGGAGATTTTGTTAATCCTTAACCATAAAATGCTCCAGCAATTTGCATACTTCAGACCCTGACCAGTAGTTTGGGTATTTCGCATGGAGGCCATATTAACAATGCAAGGGGCCAAATGAGGACCTGTGAGAATGGTTTTTAAGATGTGGTCTCAGCATTAGGGTATTATTATTAACTCAAAACAACTCCAAAATGTCCAACTAAGCCTATCTCCTTCTCTAACCTTGAACCCAATATTCATGGAAAGATCTCTCACTATGCAACCAGCACTACTAATAAGTTTGCAAGTATAGTTTTTGCTAAGCTTATTTTATTAAAAAAAATTAAAGGACTAAATAAAAATTTACTATACAGTAGAGAAGCCCTTCACTGCAATATTTTATTTGTGAAAGATCAGTTTATATCCTGAATCCAAAAAAAGCTCTTTCTTGGAATATCAAATTCTTGAATTTATTTTTGGTGACATTCTGAAGTCCCAGGTCTAGGTTTTGCTTGTGTTTGAAAGGTAGTTCATATTAAAACTACTTTGAAACATTAACATTGGCAGGAAAATGCAAAAAGACATGTAAAATTTTGTTATGTCTAGTCTGTTATGAGAAAAAAAGATTCAAATGTTTTTTCTTTCTTGTGATTGTTTTTAACATATTTATGATGATTTCTTTGTTGCTTTGTATGTCCCTCCCCCACAGTATAACCCCTGTTTTCACTGTATTTGATGTTGACAAACTTTGTGAAAGGGAAGGGAAAAAATTGTTTAAATAGGGATACAGGTGGGCCCATTGCAACAATGAGATGTATAAGACGTTATGTTGAAAAATGAACTTTACAACTTTGGGGGGAGTAGAGGGGGTTGGGAAGGGATGGGAAGGGGAAACAAAGGAGGAGGCAACAATGCTTGATAAGGAATGTACTCATTACCTTGCCCATGTAATTGTAACTCCTCTGTACAGTATTTTCACAATAAAAACAAAATCAAAAGAAAAAAAACCAGGTCATTAAAAAGGGGGGAAAAAAACCCTTTGATTAACTAGTGTTAAACAGAAAGAGAAGTTACTACATATGTCAGTCCATTCTTTTAACACAAGCCTCATTTTTTTTTTTTTGTCAGTTGTGGGGCTTGAACCCAGGCCTGGGCACTGTCTCTGATCTCTTTTGCTCAAGGCTCACTAGTGCTCTGCCACTTGAACTGCAGCTCTACTTCTGCTTTTCTGATGGTTAATTGGCGATGCCTAGACAGGCTTTGAACCACAATCCTCCTAATCTCAGCCTCCTGAATAGTTTAGATTACAGGCATGAGCCACTGGCACCTGGCTTAACATTTAGTTATTTCATCTTTAAGCCAGATGTTTTTGTTTTGTTTTGTTTTCTCTTGCATAAAAAGGGAAACTAGTTTCAAGTGAAAATAATGTGCTATTCTTCTGTAACTCAAGTCTTGAAATGTTCATATTAGGAGAGGGTGAAGGTGAGAATGATTGCAAATGTTGCATGGAAACTTGCATGCTTAGTTGTTCATAGTTTATGGCCCTCCCACATGCCAGGTGCATGCTGTCCTCCAACCTGGTCAGCAGGGGAACCAGCTCTCCTATGAGGGTGCTGCTACTGGACTGAAAAGTTTTGGAAGTTTCCTTTTGGAAATGGTGATAAAGGTCTTTTCATAAACCACACAATGCTGCCTTATGGAGCTCCATGCTGGTGGCTCACATTTATTTATTTTTTAATATATATATTTATTGTAAAGATACTCTACAGAGGAGTTACAGTTGCATGAATAAGGTAGTAAGCACATTTTCTATTGAGCATTGTTACCCCCACCTTTGTTTTCTCCCTACCATCCTTTCCCTCCCCCCCAACACCTCCTCCTCTCTCACATTTATAATCCTAGATATTCAGAACACTGAGATCTGAGGATCATCATTCAAAGCTAGTCAGGCAGGAAAGCCTGTGAGCTCTTATTTCCAATTAATCACCCAAAAGAAGTGAAGCTGTATGTCAAGTGGGTAGAGCACTAGCCTTGTGTGAAAAAGATAAAGGATATCACCCAGGCCCTGTGTTCCAGCTCTAGCACAGGTTCAAAAAGAACACCCCCAAATTTTCCTTACAATTTATTTCGACAAATTCCCTTTTAAAAACTAATTATACAGTAATCAAAACAGCTTGGAACTGGCACAAGAACAGACCTCAGGACCAATGGAATAGAATTGAAAACCCAGAAATGAACCTACAGACCTATAGCCATCTAATCTTCGATAAGGGA